>NC_056736.1:743867798-743877798 GCF_019279795.1 Protopterus annectens
TTAATTCTGGATTTGACATAGCTTTGTATGTCAGGCATAGATCGCCTCTAAGTAGGCAGTATGCAACTGAGTAGAGCTGGAGTTTTTTTAACCGAGCAGCATATGGCATCTGTTTGAGACCCTTGATCCTCTTGGTGAGATACTTTTGGGGTCTTTCTAATTGCTGCAGGTGTCGGGTAAGGTACATCCCAAAAGGGGCATTGTATTCTATGATGGGCCTGATGAGGGATGAATAAAGGGGCACGATTACCTCTCTTGATCTAGATGTGAAACCCTTCATGTTGAGGTGGGCTATGTAGAAGGTCTTTCTAACCACTTTGGCAATGTGATTTTCAAAGGAGACATTGCTATCAACTTGGGTCCCCAGGTCCCTAATAACTTTCTCTGTACTTAATGGGTTACCGCCTATAGGTTCATAGGCTATCTGCCCTGGGGCAATTATAAGCCTAGCCCGATTTTGTATGGCTTACACCACCCCTTGATTTGCGTATACTGTGCCCTTTTTAAGGTTTAGTTTACTGTACCTCTGTCTAATAGTGACACGGGAGTAATCCCTGGGACAAACCTACGATCCCCCATCCACTTATCGAGATTCTTCTTGAAGAGATTCAGTGAGGTGCTCTGCCTCACATGAACTGGAATTCTATTCCAGAGTGAAGGGAGCCTCTGGGTTATGAACCTGTCCCTCCAGCAAGTTCTATTTATTTCTGTGCTGAGGTTCAAGTCCCTCGAGCGTGTGGCTCTAAGGGATTTAGATTTACTGAGGTGGAGCATGTCCATTAATTCTGGATTTGACATAGCTTTGTATGTCAGGCATAGATCGCCTCAAAGTAGGCGGTATGCAACTGAGTAGAGCTGGAGTTTTTTTAACCGAGCAGCATATGGCATCTGTTTGAGACCCTTGATCCTCTTGGTGAGATACTTTTGGGGTCTTTCTAATTGCTGTAGGTGTCGGGTAAGGTACATCCCAAAAGGGGCATTTTATTCTATGATGGGCCTGATGAGGGATGAATAAAGGGGCACGATTACCTCTCTTGATCTAGATGTGAAACCTTATGTGATGAGGTGGGCTATGTAGAAGGTCTTTCTAACCACTTTGGCAATGTGGTTTTCAAAGGAGAGATTGCTATCAACTTGGGTCCCCAGGTCCCTAATAACTTTCTCTGTACTTAATGGGTTTCCGCCTATGTGGTAATTTGTGGGCACATTGTTTTCGCCAAAGGGTATGACTATACATTTTTTGGCATTTAGCTTTAAACCATGGCGCTGGCACCAGTTATCTGTCTCTGTGAGACCTTTTTGAAGGATGTTTGTGTCAGCTGGAGAGTTGATTATGGTGCCCAGCTTGCAGTCGTCTGCAAACTTGGTGAGCCATAGTCCTCCCACGTTTGCATGTAACTCGGAAAAGTATATACCGAACAAGAGTGGTCCCAGGACAGAACCCTGTGGGACACCACTTGTGACCGGTTTCGAGTATGACATGGCTCCAGCAACTCTCACTCTGTGGGTTCTGTCTTTGAGCCAGTTTGCGACCCATCTTGTGACATAGGGGTTTATATTTAAGCTGGATAGCTTATCTATGATGCCCGAGTGGGGTATTATGTCAAATGCCTTTGCAAGGTCCAGATAGGCTGTGTGGACTACCTGCCCTTCATCTATGGCTTTGGTGACTGTTTCAAAGAAGTCAACCAGGTTCAAAAGGCAGGATCTGCCCTTGACAAAGCCAAACTGGGTAGGATCTAGTGTCTGTAGGTCCCCAATGTCTTTGTTTATGAGCTCCATGATGATCCTCTCCATAGCCTTGCAGACTAAGCTAGTCAGGCTTATGGGGCGATAGTTTCCAGGGTCCATAGAGGCTCCACCTTTGTGGAGTGGGACCACTGTTGCTGTACGCCATTCTGTGGGCACATATCCTGTAGTGAGGCTGAGATTGTATAGCTGTTTTATTTGAGGGATTAGTTCCTCTTGTAGTTCATGTAGGACGCAACCTGGGACGCCATCTGGTCCCATGGAAGCAGTGTTTTTGCTTTGGAGAGGGCAGCCTTCACCTGAGCATCTGAGATGTTTGGGAGGCAGCCCTCTGCTGGGATAGATACTTGCTCTTTTGGGGGTGGAGAAGTTTGCACTAAACCTGTCTGCCAGGATACTGGCGATGGCTGTGGGTTCAGTGTATTTTTTGTCATTTAGAATCAACTCAGAACAAGTCTGGGAGTTGCATCCCAGGTTTCTAACATAACTGAAAAAGCCTTATGATTGTCTTTGGTGTCCTGTGCAATTTTTCTCTCGAAGCTGGCCTTGGAGGATTTTATGAGGGATCGTAATTTTTTGCTAGTACTGATCAGAGATGCCTTCCCTATTAGGGATTTTGCTCTATCATGCAGTAGCTTCCTCCTTCTGTTGCACAGTTTATTTATGGCAGGGGTCCACCAGACTGGACGCCTGCCTTTGGATGATTGGGTCTTGGTTTTGCTTGGGATAGCATGATCCATGCATTCCTGGAGATGTCCGTAGAATGCATTTATATAGGATTCTGCAGTTTGGGCTGTAGTTTCCACTGGCCCTGGGGCCTTGAAGGATTCCACTTCGGTTTTGAGAAGTGAGAAGTTCACTTTTGAGAAGTATTTCACTGTGGTTTTCTGGGCTGGGGGTGGGGTCAGGATGTGGACATTCAGTGAAATTAATTTATGGTCTGATCTTACCAATGAGGGATATACTTCTGGTGTGGAGCATAGAGTCCCCATGTTGGTAATGATCACGTCTAGTATGTTGTCCCCTCTTGTGAGAGTGGTGACTAGTTGTTCCATAGCATTTGAGTTTATTATTTCCAGGAATCTTTGGGCAAAGGTGCTGGGGCTTGAGTAGTGCTTCCAGTCAATGTTTGGGTAGTTGAAGTCGCCCAATATAATGGTGTTCGGAGAGATCTTCATGTTCTCCAATGTTTTCAGGAAAGCCGAATGGGATTCCTGACTTTGAGAGGGTGGTCTGTAGGATGCGATAAACTGAAAAGCAGTCTTGCCCACTGTTAGTTGCACATGGATGGTCTCCGATACTTCATGCAATGCCACTAACCTGGAGGTGTGAATATCCTTGATAAATATGGAAACTCCCCCTCCTTTTGTGGTTCGGTCCGGGTTTTGGGGCCGAAAAGCATGATATGAGGTATAGCCTGGTAGTGCTAGGGTGCTCTCTGGAGCCTTGAACCAGGTTTCTGTCACTGCACAGATATCAATGTTCTCCATACTGAGGAGAGCTTTGAGTGCATGCATCTTGAGGTTAAGACTTCTGGCGTTTAGCAGCATTACCCTTAGTTTCTTGTTCCTTGTGCTGTCTATGGGGGTGGGTTTGACTTTTGAGCCTTGCCTAAAAAGGCACTATGGGGTGGCAAGAGCCTTTGCCAATATCCAAAGCCCAGTGGTGACAGGTGCAAGCCGTCCCTAGCGGCAACGTGGCTTGTCGAGCATGTCATCCCAGGCTGACAGACACTGGATCCCCTTTGAATGACACCAAAATTTTAGCCAATTGTTAAACTCAATCATTTTGTCTTTGTACTGTGGCATCATTCTAGGTGAGGGTAAGATGCTGCTCAAGGTCAGGGTCCTACCAGCCTGGTCTACATGATCAGAGAGCTCCTCTATGTCTCTTTTCATGTAGTCCAGGGAGGTACGTCTCAGGTCATTCACACCAGCATGTACAATGACTGAGTCATATTTGTATTTGCTTTGGAGTGACCTGAGTGCTTGCGTTATGTGTCGGATCCTAGCACCTGACAGGCAGCTCACTGTGACCTTCTCTTTATTCAGCCTGGTGAGCAGGACGTCAGTGTGTCTGACAATAGAGTCACCTATAACAAGAGTATCAGGTGTGTTATTCAGCCTTAAGGGCTGTGGCTGCTTGGCACACTGACTTTGTGGGTTATGTGTTGTGTGTGTTTTGTTTTGAGGTAGCGTTTGCTTGGATGTCTGCTTTGGAGGTCTCTGTTGCTTAGGTAGATTTTTATTTAGAGCCTCCGAGTATGTTTTTGTGTATTTATGTGTTTGGTTCGCTGATGTGGTGGGACTATGTGATACTGGAATTGTGTTGTGTGAGGTTACCTTCTCCTCCTGACTGGTTTCACCAGTTTTGAGATGGGAGAGCTCAGCCTCCAGTTTGGCTAAATAGTTGCATCTCTCACATATATTTGAACCTGTTTGGAGGAGGAAAGGGTTGTCCGTGTACATGAAACAGTTGTAACATTGTCTCAAAATTCCCAGATTCACCAGCTAGACTGGAGAGGAAACCACTGACTGACCTTTGGACATGCTAGAGTAATAGGGAAACTGAATTTAAGACGGACCAATAGAGGACAGGGTAATCGTAGAGAGTATAAGAGTAAGCAGTGCTTATGGTTTAATAGTGCTAACTTGTAGGATTACTTAATTGGACCAGTGAAGGGCCTTAGAATGAGAATATGGTGTTTAAATTGAGAGATAGAGCAGTTCTAAGGGAAAAAGTGAAGAGCAGACTATGTGGAGCCAGGAATAGTTTAAACCCGATTAGGCGGCGCTGCCCGCTGTTGCGCTATGCTCAAAAACGCAAAACCGCAAAAGAGGGTTTTAAGAGAGGAAGATGAAGGAGTTTTGGAATGGACCCAAAATGGCCAATAAAACTACAGTTTCAAGTCAGTAACCACTCCCACAGGGGCAGGCAGGCTGCTCAATGTTTTCACTGCCACTGATCAACAGAGAGACTTTCCTTTAGCCCAAGCAAAAATGGCCTCACCGAAACTTACAAACAGTTCAAGAACACCAAGCCTGTAACTGAACTTTTTAAATCTCAGAAAAGTGGGAAAAAGCAAGATTTGTTTTTTTGTTTTTTTTTCAGAGATAGCAGAGGTTAACAAGTATCAACAAGTTATAACAGTGCAGTAAATGACCCCACACAAGAGTGCTAGGCCAAAGACAGATAAAATGCAAGTTTTGAGAAACAAATGATTTTAAAAATAAGTGCAAATAGGAAATTCAGTAAACAGCTCTAGGTTGTGCTCTAAATACAGTTACTAATGCAGAAATCAAATTTAACAAGCCAGAAAATGCTCAAAATAGGTGGCTATGCAGAAAAACTTAGCAAATAAACAGAGGAAAAATACTTAAAGTCTCAAAAGTGGCTCCTTTCTTCTCTCAGCATTTTCTCCTCTTGGTGGGTGCTTCACCAACAGCCAACAAGCCTGAAAAGATGCCAAAACCATGAGGCAACCAGGTTATAAGAGAGGAAGATGAAGGAGTTTTGGAATTGACCCAGAATGGCCAATAAAACTACAGTTTCAAGTCAGTAACCACTCCCACAGGGGCAGGCAGGCTGCTCAATGTTTTTCACTGCCACTGATCAACAGAGAGACTTTCCTTTAGCCCAAGCAAAAATGGCCTCACAGAAACTTACAAACAGTTCAAGAACAGCAAGCCTGTAACTGAACTTTTTAAATCTCAGAAAAGTGGGGGAAAAAGCAAGATTTTTTTGTTTTTTCAGAGATAGCAGAGGTTAACAAGTATCAACAAGTTATAACAGTGCAGTAAATGACCCCACACAAGAGTACTAGGCCAAAGACAGATAAAATGCAAGTTTTAAGAAAAAAACGATTTTAAAAATAAGTGCAAACAGGAAATTCAGTAAACAGCTCTAGGTTGTGCTCTAAATACAGTTACTAATGCAGAAATCAAATTTAACAAGCCAGAAGATGCTCAAAATAGGCGGCTATGCAGAAAAACTTAGCAAATAAACAGAGGAAAAATACTTAAAGTCTCAAAAGTGGCTCCTTTCTTCTCTCAGCGTTTTCTCCTCTTGGTGGGTGCTTCACCAACAGCCAAGAAGCCTGAAATTCTGTGCAGGTGTAGGACATACTATGTATGTGACGCAGTTTATTTTATGCAGCTGTAGGACATACTGTGTAGGTGATGCTGTTCATTTTGTGCAGCTGTAGGACATACTGTGCATTTGATGCTGCTTGTTTTGTGCAGCTGTAGGACATACTGTGTATGTGATGCTGTTCATTTTGTGCAAGTGTAGGACATTTTGTGCAGCTGTAGGACATACTGTGTATGTGATGCTGTTCATTTTGTGCAGCTGTAGGACATACTGTGTATGTGATGCTGTTCATTTTGTGCAGCTGTAGGACATACTGTGTAGGTGATGCTGTTCATTGTGTGCAGCTGTAGGACATACTGTGTATGTGATGCTGTTCATTTTGTGCAGCTGTAGGACATACTGTGTATGTGATGCTGTTCATTTTGTGCAGCTGTAGGACATACTGTGTATGTGATGCTGTTCATTTTGTGCAGCTGTAGGACATACTGTGTATGTGATGCTGTTCATTTTGTGCAGCTGTAGGACATACTGTGTATGTGATGCTGTTCATTTTGTGCAGCTGTAGGACATACTGTGTATGTGATGCTGTTCATTTTGTGCAGCTGTAGGACATACAGTGTATGTGATGCTGTTCATTTTGTGCAGGTGTATGACATTTTGTGCAGCTGTAGGGCATACTGTGTATGTGATGCTGTTCATTTTGTGCAGCTGTAGGACATACTGTGTATGAGATGCTGTTCATTTTTGTGCAGCTGTAGGACAAACTGTGTATGTGATGCTGTTGATTTTGTGCAGCTGTAGGACATACTGTGTATGTGACGCAGTTTATTTTATGCAGCTGTAGGACATACTGTGTAGGTGATGCTGTTCATTTTGTGCAGCTGTAGGACATACTGTGTGTGTGATGCTGTTCATTTTGTGCAGCTGTAGGACATACTGTGTATGTGATGCTGTTCATTTTGTGCAGCTGTAGGACATACTGTGTATGTGATGCTGTTCGTTTTGTGCAGGTGTAGGACATACTGTGTATGTGATGCTGCTCATTTTGTGCAGCTGTAGGACACACTGTGTATGTGATGCTGTTCATTTTGTGCAGGTGTAGGACATTTTGTGCAGCTGTAGGGCATACTGTGTATGTGATGCTGTTCATTTTGTGCAGCTGTAGGACATACTGCGTATGTGATGCTGCTCATTTTGTGCAGCTGTAGGACATACTGTGTATGTGATGCTGTTCATTTTGTGCAGCTGTAGGACATACTGTGTATGTGATGCTGTTCATTTTGTGCAGCTGTAGGACATACTGTGTATGTGATGCTGTTCATTTTGTGCAGCTGTAGGACATACTGTGTATGTGATGCTGTTCATTTTGTACAGCTGTAGGACATACTGTGTATGTGATGCTGCTCATTTTGTGCAGCTGTAGGACATACTGTGTAGGTGATGCTGTTCATTTTGTGCAGCTGTAGGACATACTGTGTATGTGATGCTGTTCATTTTGTGCAGCTGTAGGACACACTGTGTATGTGATGCTGTTCATTTTGTGAAGCTGTAGGACATACTGTGTATGTGATGTTGCTCATTTTGTACAGCTATAGGACATACTGTGTATGTCATGCTGCTCATTTTGTGCAGCTGTAGGACATACTGTGTAGGTGATGCTATTCATTTTGTGCAGTTGTAGGACATACTGTGTATGTGATGCTGTTCATTTTGTGCAGCTGTAGGACATACTGTGTATGTGATGCTGTTCATTTTGTGCAACTGTAGGACATACTGTGTATGTGATGCTGCTCATTTTGTGCAGCTGTAGGACATACTGTGTATGTGATGCTGTTCATTTTGTGCAGCTGTAGGACATACTGTGTATGTGACGCTATTCATTTTGTGCAGGTGTAGGACATACTGTGTATGTGATGCTGTTCATTTTGTGCAGCTGTAGGACCTACTGTGTATGTGATGCTGTTCATTTTGTGCAGGTGTAGGACATTTTGTGCAGCTGTAGGACATAATGTGTATGTGATGCTGCTCATTTTGTGCAGCTGTAGGACATACTGTGTATGTGATGCTGTTCATTTTGTGCAGCTGTAGGACATACTGTGTAGGTGATGCTGTTCATTTTGTGCAGCTGTAGGACATACTGTGTATGTGATGCTGTTCATTTTGTGCAGCTGTAGGACATACTGTGTATGTGACGCTGTTCATTTTGTGCAGGTGTAGGACATTTTGTGCAGTTGTAGGACATAATGTGTATGTGATGCTGTTCATTTTGTGCAGCTGTAGGACATACTCTGTATGTGATGCTGTTCATTTTGTGCAGTTGTAGGACATACTGTGTATGTGATGTTGTTCATTTTGTGCAGCTGTAGGACATGCCATTCATTTTGTCCAGCTGTAGGAAATAAGGGAGGACAGGGTCCATCACAGCCCTAAATGTTAAACATAGGTTGTTACAGAAAAGCATATGGAGTCTATAAGACACCCACTGTACGTATAGGGATTCAAGTCTGTTTTGGTCACTAAGTATCTTTCAACCTTAGATCATTTTAGTTACAAATCTCAGGGTCTTTTGAGTTGTGCAACACGTTTAGACAAATGCAAGCCCAAGGGAGCACTCTACTTAATGACTGACCTGATAAGGGATGAATAAAGAAGAAAGGCAACTTCTTTTGATTAAGATAAAATGCTTTTTGATAGTTGTTGTTCACGATAAAAGGATTCCCTTACTAGTATTGTAATCATCATCATAATCAGTATCCCCTTTTCCGTTTTCTACATGGGGTCAGGGTCTTGTGCAAACTGTTGCCATCTCTCTCAATTCAGGGCCATCATTCTCCTAATCTCTTCGACAAGCATGGCCAACTACTGTTGTAAAGTGGTGGTCAAAGAACAGGGAAAGTAGCAAGATCTCTGATGACTCACCGATTCTGGAAAAGAGTGGTGTCCATGCTGTAGGCCATCAAATGGTTTTGTTTGAACTTGACAATACTGCATTTGTAGCATTTCGTTTAAACCAGTTCTCTTTACACCATTATTTGTAGGATCTAGACCAAATTGCATTGAAGTTATATTAGATGTTGAGAGACCAACACTTATCTTGCATTCATCAGCAAATTTGGTTATCCAGAGGTCTGGGTAATTGGGACAAAGATGTAGATACTGAATAGGCAGGATTCCAGCATAGAGACTACAATGACACCACTGATCTCCTACTTTTACTGTTTGAGGTGGCTTCAGCGACTTCAGCCATGACTGTTCTATCTGACAACCAGTCTGCTATCCACCTCACAATACAAGGATTTGTGCTTATATTTCTGAACTTGTTGACAGCATCAGTTTGGGGAATCATTTCAAAATTTTAGTCTGATCAAGGTATGCTGTATGAATGGCAAGACCCCCATCCAGAGCTTCTGTGACACTTTGAAAAAACTTTTACTAGGTTGTGTAGGCTTGGCCCGGTCTTGGCAAACCTAAGCTGATGAGAGACCAGAACAATAAGGTTTTCAATATTTTACTTTATAAAATATGATATGATTGCTCCATGGATTTGCAAATTAAACTATTTAGGCTAATGAGTCTGTGGTTACTGGGGTTGGAGGTAAGTCAACCTTTGTGGGTACTACAATAGCCATGTCCACACTTCAGGAGCATGCTAAATGAAGTGACTTGGATTAAAAATGTTTTCGTGAGGCAGTGGCTGCAAATGTTTTGTTAAGGTCTGTGTATAAACCTGCAAGTTTTCCCCAGTAAAGATACAACAAAGCTGTGAAATGTACAAACAACTATATAAAACTTGCACCTATGTAATTCTGTAATATGCAGCAGGGAGTAGCCAGATAATATAATTTTGTACTCCTGTGCTCTTATTGCTGCCCCCAAACCACCTGTAATTTGAAAACCTGAAACATCCTCCAGCACTTAACAAACGTCTGCATCACCTTCCCTCTAAAATCATTACATAGATATTTTTTAATCTACAAAAATCTTATCGGATTGATTTCTCTAATATATGTATAAAAAAATTGTACTCAGCAGAGTACAAAGAGTATACCCAGCTTGAACCTTGATATACAGAAGATATGGAAACATTAAATGTTGTAACAAATATGTGAATAAAACTGCACAGGATATGTAATTGTTTTGCTGACAAGTTGTAATCAACTAT
>NC_056736.1:743880298-743992798 GCF_019279795.1 Protopterus annectens
GTCTATAATTCCCAGAGTCGGTTGATGGTCCCCCTTTTGTACAGAGGGATTATTGTTGTTGTCCTCCATTCTGCCAGGACATAGTCAGTTTGCAGGCTGTGATTAAACAGAGATTCAAGAAAGTAGGCTAAGTCATGTTTTAAGTTGTTTAGAAGGCAACCTGGGATGCAGTCAGGTGGTATACTTTGGGGAATGACTGGAGGGGACAGGGGTGATGTTTGCTCCATATCTGTCAGCTAGCAGGTTGGTTATCACCTCCCACTGAGTATGGATTGTGCCATCCACAACCAGTTCAGAGCATAGCTGGGTAGTCCTCTTTAGGTTGCGGACATAGTTAAAGAACATCTGTGATTATCCTTAGCTAGGGAGACCATTTTTGCTTTGTAATTAGCTTTGGAAGACTTGACAAGATCTCTCATTTGTTTAGGCTGCAGAGGGATTTCTTCCTCTACTGAGCCATTTCCATCCTGTGCAGACATTAGTTTCCTTCTTTTGTTGTACATCTTGTTTATGGTACATCCCCACCAGGGTGGTTTGTTTTTCCTGGCAAGACCTGTTTTTAATCCAGTCTGGTACGTCTGACTCTGTACAACTGTTTAAGTGTTTTAAGTTTCAAGTGTTGTAATCTCACTTGGCACAGCTACTACCCTGTTCTCAGTACTCAGCTGGATTACTTGGATGCTTGTACTTTCACTGCTTCTTGTAAAACCTGCTCATATGTACTGTTGAACTGTAATATTTTTAGTCTTTACTGGAACTTATGAGATGTTACTCTAAAGTATTTCAGTGCTATGATTATGTTTGTATTGTTACTCATGTCTGTATTTGGAGCTTTTCTCCCCAGGCCTTCACTGAAAATGGGTTCTTCTTGACCCAGTCAAATTATTTCAGTAAACAAATGTCAAAGAACATAAATAACTAAAACAAATAAAATGAAGGGGGTATATAGGGCAGTGGTATACGTCTCTGCATAAGAGTCTGTGTCATCTGTGTTTGAGGAGGCTTTGAAACTTAGCTTAGCTTAGTAGGAGTTACTTTGTTTTTGAGAAATTCTTAAGTGTTTTTTGAGCTTGATGGGATATCTGGCCCTGTAACTATGTCAAATTATGTCAAAAATTGCTGATTTATCATCAGATCTTACCAGGGAGGACATCACACGGTGGAGGGGGGTGCAGTGCTCTCCCATATTAGGCAGTACTATGTCCTGGACATCTGGGCCCCTTGTGGGTTTTGCTACAGTGCTCTCCCATGTTAATGAGTACTATGTCCAGGACATTTAGGCCCCTCGTGGGTTTTGCTGCACACTTTTAAGGCCAATACTCACTAATTTATTTATGCTGTTTTATAGTCATATATGATTATATTTTAATCTGATTTGTTTTTGTTCAATATATTCATTGCAGACAGTGGCACAGATAAAAAGACCATAACTCCTGTACCTGAAACAGGGTAACATAATTATTTCAACAGAAATTGACAAAGTTGTCCAAGATAGTATACATAAAACATACAACTTATGTTGTAGTAATGCCATCACCTTCAGTGTCAATAAGTGTATTATGAGACTTGGCAAAATGATATAATTATGATTACAAAATGAATGTATTTATTTATTTGTTTGTTTGTTTGTTTGTTTTAATTTTGCTTACTGGGGTACACCACTAAACAATCTGACCAATTTCAGTCTTGGGTTCTAAAACTGACCAGACATATAAAATAGACAAGAGTACAATAATACATATCTGACAATAAAATAGTACAATAGCAGAGTAATGCTTTAGATATATAGTAATTCAGATGGATTAACTTATAACATGTATAAAAGTTTCAAAACATTTGAACATTTTGAGTAAAATAAATTAAAGGTGTGAAAAGGAGCAAATGATCTTAGAGGCTGAGTTAGAGTGGAGAAGAATTAGTGTGATGTAACCTGAGGGGTACCAGGTACGTTCTGCTTCTTTAACTAAATGTGATTTTAGAACAGAACTTGGGATAAGAGGATGAGTCCTTCATTTTAGGTGGCATGATCAGAGATATGTAGCTTGTAGTGTCTGTTTTACGGCCTGAGTGGTTCAAGTTTCTTAGACTGTACGTGAGTCAGCAAATGGTCAGCTCACAAAAAAAAAAAAAAACACCTTCATTAAACATTTACTTGGACCAGGTTGTATTTATCAAAATCAGAAAAACATATTCTGAAGCTTATGGAATTCTAAAGATCATGACTTGTCTGTCCACTCTACAGCTCACTGATACAACCTGTTATTGAAAACAGTGCAGCATTTCATAGTGTTTGAACAAACCATTAGAAAGAATTTGAAGAGACAGAATGCTTTATAGAAAAAGTAGCAGGATTGTGAAACTTGAACTAATGAACTGTTATTATATTCTGTTTCTTACATGCTATTAAGAGTTGACTGTGGCTCAGTCTAAAAGGCAATGTCTGATCCAGTTGTGGTTGAATATTTATGCCTGGAATGCACACTTGGGCACGTACCACCAGAATGGACACGTTATTAGTACAAGTATACCTCAGTAACAGAAAAAAATATGACAGATACACTACACAACATTTTCCAAGATTAGGGAATAACCTTTTTCTTACAATCAGAGGTCAGTCATCAGCTTCTTTCAAAAATAATGATAGATATATGGGAAGTAGAAAATAACACAAATTACAGCAATTAGGCTTCTTGTAGGCCAGTAGATCATATGTTCGACAATCAAAAAATAAAGGCAGTGCAGAAGTAACCTTTATATGTAGCATTAAATGCAAAAAAGATGGCAGAGGACACAAAAAGGTAATGGGTGGAATAGGAACTCAGGAGGATATGCTTGAACTAAGGAATGAATGTAGGGTTACTTGTTATTAACAATTATGAAAAATGTCTTTGCCCACAGTATTGAAGTGATTGCACCTATATTACATAGGTTAGCAGTAAATGTTTAGTTTTTAACAGATGTCTGCTTCCAAAGTACATGAGGATTTACATGGGTGCCCTGTGTCTTGGAAGCTCAGGCAGCATCTCCCCCCAGGTGTAAACTGTGCCAGAATCAGACCCAAAATGAATACAACTTTACCCTGGTCAGCTGCAAACATGAGAGAGGCATGTGTGAGTAGAAGAGGTGCCAGAATTTACAAACAAAGGATTATCTTTTTTAACACACACACACACACACACACACACACACACACACACACACACACACACACACACACACACACACACACACACACACACTCACCTGACGTAAATAATAATACGTTTAAATACAAAATCACAGTGGATAAAGAAACTAAATTCCACTTTAAAACAAGTATGGAGTTGCTAAAACCTCCATTACATTTTATTTTATACAGCCAAATGACAGGAACACTTCATTTTAGGGGTGGCAGAGACCATCATAGGTGTCTAAGATGCAACTCCTGATTACTCCAAATGATGCTGTTTTTGCAGAATACCTCTTTGTTGGGATGAAGAAATCATTAAGAATTTTAATATGCCACAACCTGGATGGACAGTAATTATATACACAAAAAGAAGTACACATAGGCAGAAGACTGAAACATGAAGTAAATATATGCAGTAAATGTATGACTAATAGACAAGGTTGTAAATTAAACATTTAACACACCATAATTTGCAATATTTGCACAAGTTAAGGCAGAGAGTAAGTACATTAAAAGTAGCCTTTGTATAAGGTGTGAGCTAAACTGACTGCAAGTTACATATATGTGTGTCCATGATGATGTTTAAATAGTAAAGCATATAAATGAAACCTTCAAACAATTAATACTATAACGTAACTTTGTTTTAAATAAAATATTTGAAAATCCATAAATAAAGCAAAAACTTCAGGGAGAAGTAGGGGTGTAACAACTGTGATGTAAAGGCATTTCTGGAGCCCTGCAAGGCTTGATGTACAGGCACCATAAACCCCCAACCTCTTAGTACAAGAATTCAGGACAAAGCTAAAAAATAACAAATCAGGAATAGATTTTTAAACACTGCTCTTATAAATTTAGAAGATTCTTAGAGTAACTGTGTTTGCATTGGTATGCATTTTCTGAAGGCGAAGTCCGAAACTCAGTATATGAAATGTCATCGAATGACTTCAGTTCTCAGTGTTTTGCCAGAAAGTCACACATTTTATGAAGAAATGACCAAAATATGATACAAAAATCTGGGCATGGTGGCAGTTAACATTGATAGTGGGACATACTCTGTGAGCGTATTTTTTCTTGAAATTGTTAAAAACAAACAGACTCAGCATGTCTACAACAAAGATTGTTTTGAAGGATCTTTTGTTCGTTAACTGCATACAAGGTACAAAAGGTTGTTATATGGGTATAATATTAGAACAGTACCTCACTTAGTTCTGCACAGCTATGGGCGTGTCGGTACTGACTGACAGGGGAAATAGGTGTAGAAACCACAGATAACTGGCAGGCATGCTAATTTGCATGTCTCGTCATGTCTATATTACTGACAACTGTTTAATATTCAGATCCAATAAATTCAACCTCTGGTAATTATTATTATATGTTATTACAGCGATGAGGTGTAATACGACAGAAAGCACAGGCAGATTGACTCCAATAGCAATTTCAAACCCTTTACCTTTGTAAACAGAACTGTTGTAAAATCAATGAAAATTAATCTCTCAATGTCACTTCACCAATGGTATTAAAGTGACCCTTACATGAAAATGGCAGGAAACACAGATCAGTCACCTGCCAAAATTTGGCCTCCCATTACCAGGCTAAATTTTGACACTGACAAGCATTGTACGCAGTAATCTAAGTATTTTCTGACCGACTTCACTTTTGTAAGCACCTGCCATAAGTAAGCAGCATTCGTTGGGGACCCTTTGTGCAGACATGCCCTAGTAAAGACTAAGGTATATGTTTCTATAACTGCTGCTGTTTTGGGACATTGTTTTCGAACAGTGATCAATGTCTTTTATATTCCAAACACCTGCCTTAAGGCACTGATACTCAGCTCAAGACACACTTAAGCCATGTCTGTAAACAGCAGGAATCTCTGCTTTTCAACTAAACTTTGATTCTCCTAACAATGGAGGACTCCCTTTAGGTAATGTGCGTGACCAGCAGAATTCACTTAGGTTCATAGGTGTGTACTAGGCTAATGGCCCTGGGGCCTTTACAAGCCTAGCCATAGGATTACCCTGGCATCGTGCCACCTGACATTAGGTCCCATGCCTCTGTCAAGTAGAGCCACTGGTGTTATCCCTGGGGTGAATTTTCTATTTCCCATTCACTCATCAAGATTTCTCTTGAAGAGGGTCAGCAAGGTGCTCTGCTTGACATGTATGTGAAGTTTATTCCACAGCATGTGTAATCTCTGGGTTATGAACCTGTCCCTCCAGTATGTTCTGTTGATTGTAGTAATGAGGTTGAGGTCTCTGGAGCACGTGGTGTGGAGGGATTGGGATTTCTTTAGATGTAACAGAGCTGGGTCAGACATGGCATTGTAATAGCCTAGTACCTACCTATGAACCTATATGATTGGATGAGAAATAGGAAATTCACCCCAGGGATCACGTCTGTGGCTCTACTCGACTGGGGCACAGGAAATTAATTTTCTTGGGTGGCGAAAGCCAGGGTACATTTTTGGCTAGGTTTATATAGGGCCTAAGGCCAATAGCCTAGTACCTACCTATGAACCTATAAGTCAAGCAGAGATCACCTCTAAGTAGGCGATATGAGACAGGGAATAGTTGGAGTTTTTTTGAGTCTGTCCATATAGGATAAGTGTTTAAGGCCTAGGATCCTCTTTGTGAGGTACTTTTGTGGCATCTCCAGTTGTTGCAGGTGTCTAGTGAGGTACATGCCAAATGGGGCATTGTACTCAATGATTGGCCTATTGAGGGAAGAGTGGAGGGAGACAAAGACTTCTTTGTTCCTGAATGCAAAACCCTTAGTAATGAGATGTGCCACACAGAAGGACTTTCTGACCACAGTGGCAATGTGGTGGTCAAAAGAGAAGTTGCTGTCAACCTGTTCATAGGTTCATAGGCTGGTACTAGGCTATCGGCCCTAGGGCCCACAAGCCTAGCTATAACAATTCCCTGGATATTTCTTCCCACACTATTTACTTCCCTGGTCCCCTGTCTAGCAGGGTGACTGACATGATCCCCGGGGTGAATTTTTTTTCTCCCATCCAATCATCAAGGTTCCTTTTGAAGAGAGCCAAGGAGACGCTCTGCTTGACATGTATGGGCAGTCTATTCCAGAGTCTGGGGGGTCTCTGGGTCAGGAACCTGTCCCACCAGCATGTTTTGTTTATTGTGATGACAAGTTTTAGATCCCCGGAACATGTGGCTCTGATGGATTGGGATTTCTTTAAGTGTAGCATGTCCAACAGCTCTGGGTTTGACATGGCCTTGTATGTTAAGCAGAGATCGCCTCTGAGTAGACGAAATGCGACAGAGAATAGCTGGAGTTTTTTAAGGCGGTCGGCATAGGGCATCTGCTTTAGGCCTGTGAGTCTTTTAGTGAGGTATTTCTGCGGCCTTTCCAGTTGTTGCAGATGTCTTGAGAGGTACATACCAAATGGGGCTTTGTATTCTATAATGGGTCTGGTTGGGAGGGTGGCCTAATGGTTAAGGTGTTTGCTTTACAAACACAAGGTGCAGGGTTCGAGTCTCCCAAGGGATGATTGTCTAGGCTTAAAATGGCTCGCAAGAGCAGTTAGCCTAGTACTGATCTATGAACCTATGAACCTATAATGAGGGATGAGTACAGTGGGACAATGACCTCCTTTTTTCTGGATGAAAAGCCCTTAGTGATGAGGTGTGCCACATAGAAGGATTTCCTGACTGTTGTGGCGATGTGGTTATTGAAGGTGAGACCACTGTCCACCTGTGTCCCTAAGTCTCTTATCACACTTTCGGTGTTTAGTGTACTGCCACCTATGTGGTAATTCATGGGTACATGTTTTTTCCCAAAGGGGATAACTATACATTTCTTGGCATTGAGCTTGAGCCCATGGCTCTGGCACCAAGCATCTGTTTCTGTAAGGCCCTTTTGTAGAGTATCCACATCATTTGGGGATTCAATAATGGCTCCCAGTTTGCAGTCATCTGCAAACTTTGTTAGCCAGAGTCCCTTAGTGTTGGCCTGTACTTCAGACAAGTAGATGCCAAACAAGAGTGGTCCCAGGACTGAACCCTGAGGTACTCCACTTGTCATTTGTCTGGAGCTGGATTTGGAGTCAGCTACTTTTACAGTGTGGGTTCTGTCAGTAAGCCAGATGGCAACCCATCGAGTGACGTACGGATTAATGCCCAGCTTAGTATTATGCTTCCATAATGGGGGATGGTGTCAAAGGCCTTGGCGAGGTCCAGATAGGCTGTGTGGACTGTCTTACCCTCATCCACGGCTCTGGAGACTGATTCAAAGAAGTCATTCAGGTTCAGGAGACATGATCGGCCCTTCACGAACCCAGACTGGGTGGGGTCGAGTGTTTGAAGGTTGCCAATACCTTTGTTTATAAGTTCCATGATAATACGTTCTATGGCCTTGCAGATCAGGCTCGTCAGACTAATGGGGTGGTAGTTCCCAGGATCCAAGGTGGATCCCCCCTTGTGGAGTGGGATAATTGTAGCTGTACACCACTCAGTGGGCATGAAGCCTGAGGTGAGGGTATGATTAAACATGACACTTAGGTGAGGTGCCAGTTCATTTTGTAGTTCATGTAATACACAGCCTGCGATGTCATCTGGTCCCATGAATGCTGTATTCTTAGCTTTGGAGAGTGCGTTTTTTACCTGTGTGGCCATTATTACCAGAATTTGGCAATCTTCCGGTATTGAGATGGACCATTTAGGGGGTGAGAGGGGGTGAAGTTGGCACTGAATCGATCTGCCAGGATATTGGCAATATCCTTAGGATCAGTATATTTAATGCCATTCTGTTGTAGCTCAGAGCAAATCTGAGCATTGCTATTTAGATTCTTGACATAGTTATAGAATGCCTTGTAGTTGTCTTTGGAATCTTTGGCAATTTTATTTTCGTAACTAGCTTTGGAGGATTTTACTAGGGATCTCAGCTTCTTACTGAGGCTGGTAAGGGAATTTTTTGCATTGTGGGATTTTCCTCTTTTCTGCAACAGTTTCTTCCTATTGTTATAAAGTTTGTTTATGGCAGGGGACTACAAGATTGGCTTCCATTTTTGGGAGGAGAGCATCTTGGTTCTATTTGGGATGGCACGATTCATGCATGAGTGGATGTGCTCGTACAGTGCCTTAGTGTAGGACTCAGCAGTCGAACTTTCAGTTCCTGTCTGCATGGGTGTCATGAAGTTTGTCACTTTTGACTTGAGTAGCATGAAGTTGGCTTTGGAGAAGTTTTTTATGGAGGTTTCCTTACTGGGGAGTGGGGGTGGGATGTGGATGTTAAGGGTTATTAGCTTATGGTCTGACCTGACCAACGAGGAGGTGACCATAGCTGTGGAGTATCGATTTCCCATGTTGGTAATTACCAGGTCTAGGATATTGGAGTCCCTGGTGGGACTATGGATTAGTTGATCCAGGGCACTGGAATTTATGAATTCCAAGAACCGTTGGGCAAAGGTGTTGGTACATGATTAGTTTTCCCAGTTAATGGCAGGGTAGTTGAAATCACACAGTATTAGGGTGTTTGGTTGTATCTTAATATTTTCCAGTATGTTTAGAAAGGTTTAGTGAGAATCTTGGGGCATGGTGGGGGATCTGTAGCAAGCTACAATTTGGACTGCAGTCTTACCTAGTGTTAGTTGTTGCGTTGCCAGATCTCTTATAATGCCTTCTGTGTTCAGTGGACTACCATCGATGTGGTAATTCATGGGAACTGGGTTTTTGCCAAAGGGGATGGTGACACATTTTTGGGAATTGAGCTTAAGGCCATGGTTCTGACACCAGTCGTTGGTCTCACTGAGGCCATTCTGTAGGATTCTCCTTGAAAATAAAACAACAAGAATTATGCACCGAATCAGCAGAGGAGATGATGGACATTGCCATTTCTTTGTTAAAACGAGTAAGTTGTAACTGTGTTTTTGGTGACTGCTCTAGTGAAGTAATGGGGCAAATGCATGACTGTGTTTTTAAACAACAGCGTAGTTTGTTGTGCTCAGATGCATGCAGCCTCCAATTACTTAGTAAGAACTGAATATGAGTATACAGAGACTGGCTCTAACATGGTTGAAAATTCAGTTTATGAACTTCAAAATGATATTGGGGTGCCTATTACAAATGATTCTTTGCAATAAGTTGATTTTGTATATGTTCTTAGTGACACTGATAATGGTAGTATGGACAACAACTTGGTGAATGTTGATGGACATATTTTAACAAGTTTATTGGATGATTTGAATGTGATTAACAACGCGGAAAACAATCATTCTGATGTTTTGCAACTTAGTATCATCAGTAACATTGAAGGTGATTTTAAAATTTTTAATTATTCAAGCAAAATAATTGAGACGAGACACGCTGATTTGTTAGCAAAAGATTTTACGTTTGTGCCCTGTAGGAGGGCCAATATAGCTGATTTGCTCCTAGATTTAAAATTATATAAACGAAAATTAAATCTAGTATTATGGTTCAAACAGTGTAATTTTGATAAAAGCTGCAATATTTTGAAAAAAAAAACAGTCTATTTAACCCTCCATTGTCCAATGTGGTTAGTGTCTTTGAAAAGGTTTGTGAGTTGGACTTCAGGGATATACTAAAGTCCAATAACAACTGTACTGAAGACAATTTAAATGCTAGTGAAAGGGAATTATTATATGATATTTCCAGAGATAGAACCATTCGCATAATGAAACCTGATAAAGGCAATGGGGTGGTCATTATGGACAGTAGTGAGTACATTACTAGTATGTCCAGCATGTTAACAGAGGATGCATACCAGGAAAGTTCTCTTAATGAAATTAACATTGCCCATAGGCCAATTGATATGTTTTTGGAAGACATGCTTTATCAAGGACAAATAGATGAGAACGATTATGCTTACCTCATAAATGATTACCCAGTAGTTTCAAACATATTTGGAATTCCAAAGATACACAAGGGGTTAAATAACCCCAGTTATAGACCAATTGTCCATGGGAAAAGGGCAACAACCTGCTTTATAGGCAGATATTTAGATTTCCACCTGAAAAAAAAGCTAAGCTTGCAGTATTTTCCTGTATCTGTAAAGATTCCTGGCAATTTCTGGACAACATTAACAAAATTACATACAGAGAGGACATGTTTTAGTAACTAGCGATTTGTGTAACTTATTTTTGGTCATTCTACAAGAAACTGGATTGGCATGGCTGGAATCACAGTTGTTGGTCACTGGGTATTTTGAACAGGATGATATAAATGTATTGACCACTTTGATGGAGGTAGTGCTAAGAAATTATTATTTGTTCTTCGAAAGACAGTATTATAAGCAAGTTACTGGAGTAGCAATGGGGGCAGCTTGTGCCCCCACCTTTGCCAATTACGTAATGTCCTTTTGGGAGAATGAATATATTTTTCAAAGTGAATTTTGAAATGACATCCTGTACTTTACTAGGTACCTGGATGACATGTCTTTGTTATGGACAGTATCTGAGGGAAAGCTTTTAGAATTTTTGGCCTATGCAATGGAATTTTTTCCCGTTTATACATGAATATAGTAGGGAAAGAGCAATTTATTTGGACATTGATTTAAGGGTGAATAGAGTAAATAAATGTTTGGTTTCCAGAATCTATAGGAAGCCTACTTTTCCCAATTCATATTTGAACTACTCCAGTTGGCACCCAAATCATCAAAAGAAGGCCATTGTCAAAAGGCAATTGGTCAGGGCAGCCAAAATGGTAACTCTAGGTAGTGAATTCTTGGATGAAATACAATTGATTTCTAATATGTTTTTAAAGTGGGGTTATCTACCAGTTTTTATTGAAAAAATCAAACAAGAAGTATCCAATAAGAGATTAAAAAATGTTTATACGCCCATTTTAGGTCGGAACAACACCGCGAGTATGGGGATACAAAATACAGTAGACAGAATTGACCAGAAGACACATATGTGCAGGAGTTTTATTTACACTTATAACAACGATTATAATAATATAGTGGGAGTCATTAGAAAAAACTGGGAAATTTTGTACACAGATAAGGAAGCAGTCAAACTGCTAGGTGATAAGCCCAGTTTTGCATTTAGAAGAGACAAGTCATTTAAAAAAATGTTGGAAACTGTCTTACCAAGTCATACTGATGGATGTAAAATGGCAGGTAATTTTAAATGGGGTATGGGTACACAATGCCTACATATATTTATTTATTTTATTTATTTGAAGTTTGTTTTCCAGGATAGTCCATTGGGCCAGAAGAGCCCATTTTCAATGGAGTCCTGGGGAAGAAAGCTCCACAACATACAATGTATAAAACAACAATATTTCATTAGTATAAAATAACAATAGCACAGATAAAAATGCATACAACTATAAGAAGATATTTACAGAACGAGTATTTCTGCTGAGGAAAATATGAAGGAGGAGGAGGAGGAGGAGATCGAATTGGGTATACGGGGTAAGGGAGGAAGGGGAGTAAGGAAGGAAGGGGGAGAAAGACAGTACAAGGATGGGGAAGAAGATAGAGAGTGGGGGTATGAAATAGGTGGTTGGTGGTTGGTGACTGGAAGTAAGTTTTGTCTTAGTAGGAAGGACATCAGTATTAAGGGGCATTATAACTGCCATAGTAAGAACATGATATGCATGGCAAAATGTCTGCTTTGCCAGGCATTCTGTACAGGAAAGACCTGTAGACAATTAAAGGATAGAATATATGAACATTTAACCGATATTAAAAACAAAATGTTGACCAATGCCCTGTATAGATACATAAATATAGATACATAAATACATCCATAGCCAAATTATGGAACTCCATTCCACCCACAATTACCTCCATACCATCATGCACCCACTTCAAAACTTTACTAAAAGCGCACCTAAAAACATGCTGGCTATGCCCTTGCAGCTCCCACTCTAATATCACCCATCCAATCCAACCACTACCTTTCTTTCCACCCCAATAACTACCTTGATTATAGTAAGTTCAGATGCTCATAAGCCTAGTACTTATACAGCAGGAACTTCTCATTGTAACATTTGTTAATGTCTGGTATGCTCTTCACAGATAAAGATTCTAGTTGTCTACTGATGTACTATGTTCTTCATCTGTAAATATGTTGTAATTGCTATGTTAAATTGTTAATCGCTATGTAATTCAATGTAACTACTGTCTGTTTATTTTAACAGTGGAGCTTTTCCTCCCCGGGCCTCTGCTGAAAATGGACCTACGTCCAGTCGGACACTCCCGGTCAACAAATGTAAATAAATAAATAGTAATCAGGACCATACGTTTGGATTTCTTGTGGTGGAACAAATTGTGAAAGCTGGACAAGGGTTTGTGGTGGATGAAAATTTGTATATGACTGAACTTAAGTGGCAATTAAGGTTTAATGCTACAAGATTCCCCGGAATCAATGACTGTGTTAGTATTAACAGCATGTTAGGCTAAAAAAAAACATTTAGGGTGAATCTATATATATATATATATATATATATATATATGTATATATATATATATATATATATATATATGTATATATATATATATATATATATATATATATATATATATATATATATATATATATATATATATATATATTTATATATATTTATACATTTTATTTGTTAAGCATTCATTTTAATGTCATTCTATTTAATAATTTCATTTTACTGTGTTTTTCAAAGCATGATTCAATACATCTGGGGTTAATTATGACCAATTAAGCTTGTATAGAATGTATTTAAGGTTGGAGTTATGTTGCTATCATTGTTCTGAGGAAGTGCCATGTGCTTTGGGATGAAAGCACTTAACTGAACTGGTTTTCATATTTTACTGGAGTTGTGGTTGTTACTAATAAAAAGGGTTAGAGTGCTGCTTTGGCTGACATTGTGTTCCTAAACTGGCCATTCTGTAGGATGTTAACATCACTTGGGGAGATAATAACTCCCAACTTGTAATCATCTGCGAACTTTGTCAGCCAGAATCCCTTCATGTTGGCCTGGACTTCAGAGAAGTAGATACCAAACAGGAGGAGACCCAGGACCGAACCCTGTGGGACTCCACTCGTGACTAGTCGGCAGTCTGACTTGGAGTCAGTTACTTTCACACTGTGGGTTCTATCTGTCAGCCATTTTGCAACTCACCTAGTGATATAGGGGTCGATGTCTAGCATAGTGAGTTTTTCTATGATTCCTGAGTCGGGAATGGTATCAAAAGCCTTGGCCAGATCAAGGTAGGCTGTATGAACCACCTTACCTTCATCCACAGCTCTGGTGACTGACTCAAAGAAGTCCACCAAGTTGAGCAGGCATGATCTACCCTTCACAAAACCAAACTGTTTGGGATCCAGAGTTTGGCGATTTCCTATATCCTTATTTTTTAGGTCCAGAATGATGTGTTCCATAGCTTTGCATATCAGACTCATCACGCTAATGGGGGGATAGTTCCCAGAGAGGGGATGACTGTAGCAGTGCACCATTCGGTAGGGACAAAGCCTGAGGTGAGGCTGTGATCGAACACGGCACACAGATGAGGTGCCAGTTCACTCTGTAGTTCACATGTAGAACACAGCCAGGGATATAGTCAGGTCCCATAGAAGCTGTATTCTTGGCCTTGGACAGTGCTGTTTTAACCTGTGCAGCAGTAATACTGGGTGCATGGCAATCTACTGGCATTGTGATTGGTCCTGGGGGGGAGGGGTAAAGTTGGCACTGAATCTGTCGGCCAGTGTATTGGCAATATCTGTTGGCTCGGTATAGGAGGTACCATTGTGCAGTAGCTCAGAGCAAATCTGGATATTGCCATAGAGATTCTTTACATAACTATAGAAGGCCTTGTGGTTGTCTTTACTATCTGCTGCAATTCTGTTTTCATAGCTAGCTTTAGAGGATTTGATTAGGGATCTCAACATTTTGTTGAGGCTGATAAGGGAGTTTTTCCAGTCTCAGAACTTCACCTTATTCCACATCAGTTTCCTCCTTCTGTTGTAGAGTTTGTTTATGGCAGGGGACCACCAGATTGGCTTCCTTTTTTTGGAGGAGAGCGTATTGGTTCTATCGGGTATGTTGAGATCCACGCATTTGTGTATGTGTTCGTACAGTGCATTGGTGTATGATTCAGCGGTCATGCAAATATTCTGCATTTGCATGGGTGCTGTGAAGTTAGCCACCTCTGGTTTTAGGAGCCCAAAGTTAGCTTTGGAGAAGTTTTTCATGATAAGTTACCTTTGCGGGGTGGGGGGGATGTGAATTTCCAAGGTGATTAGTTTGTGTCAGATTTAACCAGGGAGGAGTTGACTATTGGTATAGAGCAATGGTCGCCCATATTAGTAATGACCAGGTCAAGGATGTTGCTACCTCTAGTGGGGGTAAGAATGAGCTGGTCCAGGACAGTGGAATTAATGAATTCCTGGAAACGTTGGGCAAGTGTATTGGTACACGAGTAGTTTTCCTAGTTAATGAAGGGGTAGTTGACATTGCCCAGTATGAGAGTGTTAGGCTGGACCATAATATTCTCCAGGGTGCATATGAACATGGAGTGTGAGTCTTGGGACATGGTAGGGGACCTATAGCAGGCTACGACCCGAATCACTGTCTTACCCAATGTTAGCTGCACCTGAAGTATCTCTGATGCATTATGTTGTGCTACCAGTCTGGAGGTGTGCGCATCCTTTATGAATATGAAAACACCACCACCTTTGGAGCTTCAGTCCAAGTTCTGGGGCCAAAAGGTGTGGAATGAGTTATAGCCTGGTAGTGCAGGGATGCTTTTTGTTGCCTTGAACCAGGTCTCTGTTACAGCACAAATGTCAATGTTCTCCATTTTAAGGAGTGCTTCGAGCGAGTGCATTTTGAGATTTAGACTTCTAGCGTTGAGCAGCATGGCCCTCAGATTGCATTTGTTTGTAGCTGTTACGGTGGTAATTTGGTCTTTGGAACACCGCCTAAAAAAGGCACTATAGGGGTGGCAAGAGCCTTGGCCAGTATCCAGAAGCCCAAGGGTGATAGGTGCAGGCTATCTCTGGCAAAGCATCGAGGTCTGTCAATCATGTCATCCCAGGCAGAAAGATACTAAATCCCCTTATAACGACACCAGAAACTTAGCCAACTGTTGAAATCAATAATCTTCTGCTTGTACTGTGATATCACTCTGGGTGATGGTAGGATGCTGCTCAGGGCTAGGGTCATACCCGCTTGGGCTATATAATCTGAGAGCTCCTCCATGTCTCTTTTCATGTAGTCCAGGGAGGTACATCTCAGGTCATTCACACCCACATGTACAATGACAGAGTCATATTTGTGCCTGTTGTTGTGGGACCTAAGTGCATGCATTGTGTGGCAGATCCTGGCACCTGACAGGCAGCTGACTGTTACTTTCTCCTTATTCAACCTACTGAGTGGGACATCAGTGTGCCTCACTATCGAGTCACCTATGACTAGTGTGTTGGGCATACTGTTTTGCCTTAGGGGCTTTGGTTGAGTGTCACACTGTTTAGGAGAGTTATGTGTCTTGTGATTAGTGTTGTGTTGTGGTGGTTGAGTGCATTTCTGCCTTGGAAGTCTCTGCTGTTTGGGTAGATTTTTATTGAGAGCTTCCATGAAAGTGGCTGTGTGGTTTGTGTTTTTATGTGAAGGCAGTGTTGGTGTGTGTTCTGGAGGGCTATGGGTTCCATGTGGTGTGTTGCAAGTGTTGATCTTCTCCTCTTGACCAGCTATTCTGGTCTTGGCTGGAGAGTGCGTGGCTTCCAATTTGGATATGGAGGTAAGAAGACAGGGTTGTCGGTGTACATGAGGCAGTTGCTACATTGCCTCAGGATGCCCAAGTTCACCAGGTTAATAGGAGAAAGCACAGGGAACTGATCTTTAGACATGCCTGGAGGGGTGGGCATTAATAATAAATACTGGAGCTGTTTCCTTGTAGAACATTTTGTGTGCTACAATAATTGCTACAAGAAGTCTGGTAAAGTGCTAGACTAATAAGCTAGTAAAAGTGCAACAGTCGTTGCAATTTCCATTTTTAATGGAATCGTCACACCTACAAATATGAACAATGGCTTCCTGGCATTTCAAATGCAGGGTACAATTGTCACTTGCCTCACAGGTAGGGAGTGCAGGTGACACCCTGCACTGCCTTTATTAAGAACGGATGCTAGCAGAAATGTCTTCATTTGTAAAAGGCACTGTTACATTCCTTGCAAATTACATTTTTAACAGAATATTAACACCAGTACAATTGTCACTTGGCTCACAGGTAGAGAGTGTGGCTGACCCTGTGCTGCCTTTATGCCACTTGCAAACATTTACTTGTTACCCTACTTGCCGAAACACAGCAAACTCTTGGATTTCTAATTTCTGCTTGCCACACATAGGAAAAATTAGCAAAACGGATGACAGCTACCTGACTTCCATAACTTCTTTGACATCCATTTTCACTGTTTTGCAGTCTTTTGGCATTCTGCACCAGAAGAAACGCTGTGTGCTGTGTGGATCCAGGGCATCTCTGGCTCCTCATCGATCTTCATTTGCTTGGAGGTGTACTGCTAGAAAATGTTGCAGTAAGGCGGAGATGCTTTCAGGCACATTTTTAATAAGAGTAAGCTGCCTCTACAGACCCTTGTCAAGATCCTTTAGTGGTGGTTGTGAAGCCTGCCAGCCTAGCTAGATAGAATTTTGTAGATAATTCTGTCATTTATAAATATTAATATAAGCCACAGGCTTGTTCTCTTAAATGGAAGAAAATTGTGTTAAATGTTGAACGTCAAAAACGTAACAACACTACACACTGCTGGAAAAAAGCTGATAAGTCAAGCCTTGTATGACTGTTTTGTTAGATTTTATGAATATAAATATGGCAAGCTAGCCTGCATTTGAACCTACAATCTGCATTCAAACACAGGAGGAGTGATGGTAAGCCCTGCAGAGGGTCACTTCAGTTAAATTGCAGTAACTAACATTTGTACATATGTGTAAATCCTAAACAGAAGTATTCCAGTATATGCAGCTTGCAGTAGTAAAGTTTTTTAGACGTCTACATCCAGAGTGAGACTAGTTCAAGAAATTCGCAGTGCCATAAATTCTTCAAGAAAAGGGGGATATCCACTAGCCCATCAGTCCACTGCCTGTTGTGCTTTCCCAGCTTCTCAAGTGACTCTGAAAAATTTCTAGCCATCTGCAATAGCAGCCTGATCACCTGTTTTCTTGCTAACTGGTAAGACTTTTTTTCTGTGTCACATATTTAGTGTGGATGATGTTAAACAGAGTTGTATATTCTTAAGACAGTTTGTATATTCATATATAGTTTCTGTATTCCTAGACAGGTTGTATATTATTAGATAGTATGGATATGATTTATAATTCATTCAGGAGTAATCCAAACTTTAGTAAATTGCTATGTTGGTATACACAGCACATTAGTAAATGTAAAACCTTATTAGGGCAGGTTGATAGTAAGGCATTATGCAAATGTATTACAATATTTGACTGGTATCTCAAAGAAAACCATGTGAAATATGACAAATGTTTATTGTGTGATTCAACAAAAACTGCATTTTGTGTATTATGCCATAAAATAATATTGCATCATATTGCGAAAAAAATAGACTGTAAAGACAGATCTGAAGAATTAACTAAGGGTAAAGTGTTTCCATTACATTCTGATGTTGAACAGTTATGTCCTGTCACCACATGTGAGTCAAATCAGTTACTGATAGAACCCCTAGTACATTTTGTTAAAAAGGAATGTAGTAAACTTCTAAAAGACAGACACAATGAGTTCAGGAAGCTTAGACAAGTTATACATACATCTTTTCAAAAGTGCATAGGAGTTTCAAATTCAGCAGAACAGCTTACTAAAGAATGTCAGAAAGACCATGCAACATTACTGGAAATTCAACAGCAGTTGCAGGATAAA
This sequence comes from Protopterus annectens, assembly GCF_019279795.1. Taxonomy (NCBI): domain Eukaryota; kingdom Metazoa; phylum Chordata; order Ceratodontiformes; family Protopteridae; genus Protopterus; species Protopterus annectens. Next base: position 743,898,318 of record NC_056736.1, read on the forward strand.
GGAAATAAATTAGCTGAACTGACAGAGACTGGGAACATCCTGCATATACAGCTAATCTGTGCAAAAGAAATATATTTTATAATATGTTTATGTTTTGAAAATGGTTAAACATACATGGTAGGATGGTAGGATCTGATGTCTGGACAAATCATTCTTAAATGTTTTACTTTCATTCAGTTAAAGCAAGACATCTATCAGTACTACAGTAAAGTAAAGCATATGAATGCCATTCATTAGCATAGTCAAAAGGTAAACAAAACTGTACTAGTGTATAAAAATTAAATGAAAATAGTTAATAAGAATAAAGATTTAAAGTCACAAGACTGACATGCTTGTATAAAGATATACAGATACAAGACAGACATGCATGTATGTTCTTTTCATCTAGAGTACATTTGTTTACAATACACAAAAGCAAAAGGCAGACATTAGCAAATATAAATAATATAAATATAAATGTGTTGGTTAAACTAATATCTATTTTGTTTTTTACAATTTAGTAACACCAAACAGTTAAAGTTCTGAATTTTAAAAAGAAAATCACAGATGGTATTATTCAAACAGTTTTTGTAAAATTAATGGCAGGACAGTTAAATAGTTAAATAGATAAATAAATAAAAAATACTGAAATCCATGTAAGGTAATTGTAAAATGATGTCTATTTATGTTGTATAAATGCATAGTTATGCAAATCACAATCACATTAAAGGAAAAATGCCAAAAGAATTAATTATAGTTTATAGAGTATAAAATGTGAGCTCAGACCTTCCTAGACTGAATGAATAGTTACAGGAAATGCTGGAAAGATAAGATAAACAACAACACTGATTGCCAGATAAGTAGCTTGAGTTTTTCTAAAGCATCCCTGTTATTAAAACATAATTATTAAAATGTTTACAGGCAACACTATTTGGTAATTGTAATAAAATGCCACAATTGTGCATAGATGTCACTGATAATCTGTTTGCAAGTAAATGTTAAAAGGACAAAAAAAACCTCAGTTGTATCAAGTACAGCCAGCAAATGGGCTACAGTATACATACAGTTCAAATCAATTGTGCAGGAGGGTGTAAATACCTACTAGAGGTAATATACAGTAAAAGCTTTATTTAGTAACCTAATAAAATAAATGTATAACCAAAGTGTTGGGCTGACACATTCTATTCTCACAACATAGGGCAGGAAAACAGTGCTGAAGTACTACAGGGGGAGGGGCACTTTCTCAGTTTTACACTGACTGTATAAGCAGCACTGCACAAGGGTCTGAAATAAAGCTACTGAAAAAAATAAACAACAAGGGTCTAAAATAAAGCTACAGGAAAAAAAAATATCTCATTCATTCTTGACAATACTCTTTTAGGGAGAGGAAAAAACAGGTATTAGTGTATTAGAAATACTGGTAAACTGGATTAAACCTGACAGGATAAGATATTTTACAAGTTGTTAATAGCTATCATAATGGTTATTATTGTATTGTTTAGTGTTAAATTGTATTTACAACCTGTTAAACTGTAAAGCTATACAAGAGATGGTTTAAAAAACAAGAGATGGCTTAAAATTGATTACAGCTATACAAGAAAGAGTAAAGACATTTGCTTAATATTAATGTTATTAAATTTGTAAGATTAGACTAAATGTACTTTATAGTCTTTGTATGTACAAATGCAGAAGAATTCAGTACAAATGAGATTAATGTCTAGTAATGAATATGTGTGAAAAAAAACATATTTAATAAAAAATGGGTCCAGGGTACCTACTAGATTGAAATGCATGAACAGCAAACAGTCTATGTAAATACATACTGTACAGAATACATTGTAATAAGTTTGAAAGTAATTTGTCAAGTTGTAATATCATTGGTTTTACCCCAGTAAAATAATTGCTTTCAAATATTTATTATCTAAGCCCAGTTCAGTATTTTACCAAGATGTTAATGAGCAGTTCGAAGACATGATCACAATGTTATGGTTAAAATGACATTGAAATTGTGTGTTTTCAGTAGTGTATAAATGCTTGCAGTAGCACATGGTTACTGTCTCTTATAGTTGGTTCAACAGTTGCAAAGAGTTAATGAAACAGTTCTAAGTCATAAATGAAATTCTATGATTGCAAAAGAATAAATTGATCAAGTTAAAAAAAATAACATTAAAGCAGACACAGCTCATAACTGATAAAATATTTTCACATAATGGTCTGCAAAAGAAAAAGTTTTAAATACATTCAGTTTTGGTAGTAATACTTTAATATCATTGTATTAACTATGTAAAATTGCATTTTGATTTGTTGTATCAAACTAAAGGTTTGTTTCTTGTGTTTTCTATATAAAATGTTTTGAGTATGTTTAAAAACAGAGGGAATTGTTAGATTTTATGAATATAAATCTGAAATTAATTATGTTGTAAATATGCTGAAAGAAAAGGCTTGCTTAAATGCAGAAACAAAGTTTAAGTAATATGTGATCAGCAGTCATACTAAATGACCATGGCTTGGAAAAGGAATCTGCTGAATGGACATTTTTCCCTTACAGACTCAAAACAGGATGTATGCAAGAGCAAAAATACAAAATCTGCTTTTAAAGAATGGACATTTTCCCTTACAGACTCAAAACAGGATGTATGCAAGAACAAAAATGCAAAATCTGCTTTTAAAGAACAATGACATGTTATTCTGCATGGAAAAACAGGATAACAGATGTTTTTTATACAAAGATCCAAATAAAATACAGGATGTTCACACTGTCAGAAAAGCTGATCTCTGACAATGTGTTTTCTCAAAAATATGTTTTTCTGCATAAAAAACAGGATATGCTTATCAGCATTGACATAAGAACATATGTTTCTATACACAGATTCAAATAGAATACAGACAATGTGTTTCCTCAAAAATATGTTTTTCTACATGGACATCAGGACACTGTTACAGGATATTCACACTGTCAGAAAAGCTGGTCTCTTAGTATTGTTTCTACAGGATAAGCAATTCTCCAAAATATGTTTATGCATGACTAAAAACTGTATATAAAGAGCTGTATAAATCCAGTTGTTTAGGGGTATGGTAGGAACACATTTGGTGTTCTGAGGTAAATGTTATATCTCTCACATCATCTGTACTATATGAGAAGTAAAGTTGGAACAGTACTTTTAAGCTGTAACATGGTTTCGTTTGATTTATTATAAAAAGTTATTTGTTACTGCTCTTTAAAGTTGATGCTGCAAAGTATATTCTCTCATCAGTGTATATTCTGCAAGTTTCTGTATGCAACAGACTGTGAATGCAAATATAATCAGACTTTGAATTTTAGCAGAATCCAGCCAGCAAGACTGAGTGTCATAAGAACACTGCAAATCCATCACCAAGCAGTAAGCAGCTCCATGTAATTTTTTCATGTTTGATCTCAAACGTGGAGCCGTGGTGTCTGGACCAGCATATTCTTTCTATTGTTTTGAGACCAGAGTTAATTACTAGATTTTATATATATAATGTCTTCAATTGCTGTGGTTTCCTGACCAGGTGTAAGATCAAAGCTACGTTAAACTCTGAGTTTCTGTTAGCCTGGGAACCAGAGAAAAATTATGTAATCTAAAATGGGTCAGCAGTGATGTATTATCAATTTAAAAGACTGTCTCAGAGAGAGAGAGCATTCTGGATTTTGTCTAAAGCTGACAACAACTCACCAGTACTCTGCTTTTGCTCTATATGTAAGTTTATTTAGAACTGTGATTGCTCTTAGGAAAAGATAGAAAATAGTAAATTTAGTCTAGCTGTTTTCTATATTTATGTCAGAAATATTCTACAGTATTATTTTAAGCATTTTCCTGTGATGTCTGAACTCTTGACTAGCACTGTGTAGTAAGAAGTATTGTCTTGTGTTTTCATGATTTATTATTAAATATTTTTAAACCTTTCAACTGTGGCTGTTTTGTGTAGAGATAATTTAAGCTGTAGAGTACATTGCATGTATATAGTGATACTGTAGAAAGCCACTCCAATAGTCTTGCTGCTCAGTCGCAATTTCTATTTGGATAATAATATTGCACAGTAATAATTGGACACCCTTTGGTAAGAGCCTTTTTAGTAGCTGATAGTGGTTGGTGGCAGCTGGTACTGCCTTATAGACTGGCAGGAAGGGGCATAGCTGGAGAATCTGTGCCAGCCTTCCCCATGAGTGTCTGTGTGTTTATATATAACTCATATCTTAAAGTGGGTGTGTGGGTGTCAGCTACTTGGGCAGGGACACAAAGCACTGGTTGGACAGAGGGGGTGCTGGAAGTTTTAGCTTGACCACTAGGCTGAGATCTGGACCCTATAGCTGTGCCAGTGGGGAGTCTTATTGGGGATCTGGAGAGAAAAGAAGAAACTACCCCCAGACTGACTGTGATCTCTGTGTGCTCTTAAGGGAAATTGTACTTTACTGTGTGTGTATTTGTTATCCTTCCCAATGTGGATGCCCCTCACTGGTGTTAGTGGTGAGGATTGAGATTCCTTGATTACTGGGCCAGTGCATAGGCATCACAGTGGTCACGAAAGGTACCAGTCTGTACGCTTGCAGAGCATTTGTCAGTGTCCAGCACCTCTGTAATGGATTGGTATCAGTTCCTACCAGATGTCTGCAGTTGGAAACTTCTGCAGGACCCCATGCTGCTGGGTGGTCCAGGACAGAAGGTGCAGAATGCATGCTGGTAAAAGCCAAGTACAATCTTGGGAGAACATTGACCAAAATGTACAGGTGGATTTTTAGCATACACAACTGCACAGAAAATTGGGTGCCTGACTTTTATGGAGAAAAGGGATGCAGCCACTTTACTGCCGATTATCCAAGCTCATGTGTTACCTTTTCAGACGAGTGGACTGCTTACAGGGGCATCTCAGAAATGGCTGGCATGAATTGCATCCACAGAACTGTAAACCACAGCCAGAATTTTGTGGACCGTGGGACAGATGCCCATACCAACGCTGTTCGGGCCATGTGGTCTCCTTGCAAGAAACAGTTCGGGGTGGCGAATGGGACTATGAGACGCATGGCTGAGAGTCATTTGAATGAGTTCATGTGGCGTACAAAATATGGCAAAGAGGAGGACGCTGTATTCCTGTGCCTGCTTGGAGTCGGACACATTAAGGATGTTCAGGATTCACATCAGCAGCAACTGGGGGTTGCAGTAAGAGTGGGGTCTTGAAATGGTTCGTTGCTGCTCACCGCTGTATTGTACCTAATGCAGTGCAGTAATGTGATGTGTAACTACTGTAATGGAATTGTTTTCGTGGCTTATTTTTTATGTAATGAAGCGTTTTTAGATGTACGGTAATGTTGTTGCCAGGCCCACGCGTAGTGTGCATACAGAGCTTAAGCTGGTACCTCAATTTGAAATGCTGTGGAAGGGTGTCCGTAAATAAAAAGGTGATTTTTTTTTACTTACGAGGATGTAGTTGCGTTTTACTTTTGGATGCCATGCCACTCAGTGTGTAATGTGCATCTGGCAGCTCATTCGGAAACGTGTTTATAATTCAAAAGGGCCATGTTACATGTAAGAAAACGTTGATGCGTTTTACTTTATCCGGTGCTTAACATAATCATTAAAAGAAGGGGCGGACAAAGCAAGTGAATGTTATGTTTGTGACAGTCACTAAATCCCTTATCTGTTTTTCGTTAACGCAGTGGGATGATGGTTTTCCCATCTTTCCAGAGCCATGGAGAACACCTGTTGTGGTAAGTTCTTATAATGTTCTGTGTTTTTTGAAGGGTCGGTTATGTTAAAACATAAAATTCCTTTTGCAGAAGCGGTCAGAATCTAAAAATAAAAGTTTTAGAGAGAAAAAATCTCACACTGGCGGCTGCGACCACAGATGGCTACCATCTTTGAATGAAAAAAAAAGTGACATACTGGCATAATCTGAAGACAACACGACTGAATTTCCGTGGGAAACATGGCTGTTGTCTCTTCCTGCGTGTATTGCATACGCCACAAGTAACACCGTGCCCTAATTTGCCTCCTTTCCTCGTACTGACATGACATGGCAGGACATTGTAGACAAAAGAAGTGCACAAACAACACTTCGGAAGGCGGGCGCTCTACATCCTTTGTCTCCATGACAGCGAGTGATGGGCAACTCCAGTAATGGTACAGACAGGAGCTGCTCATGATCGTACAGAGGGGTCGCTCAGTCATTCGCTAAGACTCTTACTTCTGGGCGTGCCTCTTGTACAGTTCTTATAAAATGACAGCGCTCCAAAATTGTTTTTTAGAAGCCGGTTTTCTCTAGGTTTAACTAAGTATACTATAGGCTGTACCATCGCCGATTGCCTGCACAGGCAAGCAAAGATCTACACTTGTTTTCCTCACTAAAGGTTCAAGATATTTCTAGTTTAGTAACAGGTATGTTGTATGTCACAGGTTATTGAACAATTATTTGCTTGTCAGTTTATAAGTTTGTGTGTGGGTAGGTTTTTTGGGCTTTATAAGGCATATAACTTTTGCAGTTAAGTAACCTGCTTTTGTTTTATTCGTAATACAAATTATAGTTTTTATTTCTGGTATCTCATATTTTTAAGATCGACTTTTTCAAGTACCACGTTTTGCCACCCCCATACCCACAGGATATTCAATACTTTTATTTCTTGTATTGTATGAGGCGGAGTTTTTGTTAGCAGTGAAACAATAAGTTAGTCGTTAGTACGGCGACAGGACCGTCCTTGAGTTATATGTACCTTACTTTGAGAAGGGGGTATTTTATATGGAAAACGACCGAGTGACCAGTTCTGTCGTCTGTCATTTAGTCAGAGCTGACGGAGCCGGTTACCGGACGAGACGTGCCTTCTTGTGACTGTCGTTTGCTTTTAACGACAACGTGAAGCTATGATGCCAGGCTGCACTGGGTTTAATCTGTGTTGTGGACTACGATGTATTCAGTTTAAACAAAAGCATTTTTTTCAAGTCAAAGCCGCACTTCCTTGTTTACTACATCGTTTGTTAAAGGTGCTGATAGTCTAAGATGTGACCGTTACCACAGACATACAAACGCGACAGCTGCAGGAAGTGGTGCGTGTTTGTAAGTTCTGAGCGGCACGAGTTCCGGGTGTCGCTTGGTGCCTTAGAGACCGCCGTAAATACCGTGAGGGGGGCAAAGGCACGGATATGGGATCACTGTTTGAACAGCGTATTACGAACAGCTGATAGAGTGACCGATTTTGCATTAGTATGAATTTTCTGAAGGGTACGAAGTCTGAATCTCGAGTGTCTGTCATTATTTTGTGATTTCAGACCTCAAAAGTGTTGACAACGGTTTGACACAAAACCAGTGTTATAATAACAGGTCAATAATTACTTGGGGGGGGGGGGTGCGCTTTACTGTCGTTGCCCCCTGGGACCGCTGAAGGTGGATGATTACTTTGGGGGAGGGGGCACCACCCGATAGACGCACTTGATGCCCGCTGTAACTGTACATGCCGAGGGGCACCGCAGAAGCTGTGGCCACTGGGCCGCTCGCCCTTTTCTGAGGCACGACCTGTGTGGGTCGGAACTGAGTGGCCACGTCAGTGGTTTTCAGGATTATGTTGGGTAGTAAGGCAGGTCACGTTTGGAAAGTGTGAAACCTGTTTTGGTGTTTGTCAAGAAATCCGAGGGGTGATGAAACGCACTCTAACTGCACCGTGGCAGTTGCTATAAACTCGGTGGCTACCCATTTATGCGTTTTTAAAAACTTGTGGTTGACACGTTTTACAGTAATGTTAAAACACAGTAACGGTTTATTTGAGAGGTCCGTAAATACTGCTGTCGACCACCAACGGTGCCCCAGCCTTGGTTGTGGTCATGTTGCATTAGTCTTAGATGTTTGGGGGGCTTCTGCGCACTGTTTGGTTTCAACACTCCATAAACGACCCCACAGCGAGGTCTATAAATCGTCTCCAAACTTTCATCTGCTTTGTGTGTTATGTCTTTAAATGTACACGTGCATTTATTATATTGTGTTTTAATGTTCGTGTTTACGTACTGATAATCCTAATTAATGCACTGAATGTTCAATTTTTATTTTTCAGGTTTTTGTAGTATGTTTATTAAGAGTTTCTTTACTGAAGATTGTTCTATGGAACATAAAGGGAACCCAATTATATCTAAACGATTCAGTGAAAGAGACACATTCAGAGAATGCTGATCATTTAACATCCTGCACTACTTGACTCAGGTAATATCATCCTTTTCTAAGTCTTTGTAATTTATAAGTAGAAACTGCGCTGGTATTTTCTTGACAATGCTAATGTACTGTTCTGATTTCAGTTTTATAAAATTGTGTAGTTTAGGGTGTAATATTGAGCTTCTCCCCAATCTGTATATTGAGTTTCCACCTTGTAATAGTCATACTTTGTAGGTCTGAGTAGCAGCACTGCTACAAGTAACAATTGTCTGCACTGGAATTTTACACCGTTTGTTCAGCTGCTGTAGGTTGGCCAGTTCAAATCATGAGAAAGTATGAATATATGATGCTTTAGTCACAGTTGGGTGGAGCAATTCTTACTTCCTTTTGTTGAGCATGAGTGGAGTGTTTATTCAAACTGTAACATCAACCTCTTTGAATACACCATGGCATACGACTTTGTGTTGTGTAGAATTAAAACTGTTATACACGTGCCCACCTTTTCTGCATGTTGTGTATCTGTGTGCGTATGTAGGTATGTGTGTATATATGTATGTATATGTGTGTGTGTGTGTGTGTGTACATTTCTGTTATGTGTCTAAATGTTAACATGGTGTATTCTTTTTTCAATTGTGAATGTGAGCTATAAACAAAAGTGTGACGCACATAAAATTGGTGCAACACCATGCGGGTTCATACATGGACATCCTTGCTTGTATATATTACAAGATCACCATATCTTACAGTAACGGGCATTTGCTTGCCTACTGCAGTTAAACACATAGGTTAGAAATTTCTTCTTGTTCCCCAATGTTTTGTTGCTTTCACACACAGGTGCACACATGCAGTAATTTTTCATTAGAAGTAGGATTATGACTTTAAGAGGTACCGTGAAGGCTTTCATGCAGGGAATGGAAACTAAACATATAAGACAAAATTAATAAACAATAGAGGCAGGATGGGTGTGAGACTGTTTAGAGATCATTGAACTGTAGGGTAAGGGGTAGGAACATGCCACAGCACAGAGAATATTTAGCAGTTTTAGACCCCACCAATACAGAGGAGAGTAGCACGGGGTATGTATTAATAGTGTTATACTGTCTGCATGGGGTATGTACTGCCTTTCAGAGGACTCCATGGATATCACAGATGTTAACGGTCAGACCCTTAGGAGCAGGAGGTTACCAGCTGGTGACTCATTATTGGTTTGTAAGCATATATTGAAGTAGCACATATTTTGAATCTAAATGATGTGGACTCTGCCTCAGGTTGTGGGTGCACAGTGTGTGGCGTATATTCTGAGGTAACACATGTTAAATGTAAGAAGTTGTTGTACAGTTGTAAATGTAGCACTGATGACCATGGGGATACAGAGCGAGACCTATTGAAGAGAAGGTTGTTAAGGTGTACAATAGCTCAAGAGGTGGTATTTACAGCACATTAGAAGTCACTTTGACTAGATGTTTTACTGGTTCTGGTTTGTGGTTTAAAGTAGCCATTGTACTGAGAGGTTTTGTGGAAACCACTGCATCATCATGAAGTGTTTCAGCCCTTCCTTTTCTTTTTAGGTTGGGCAGAGTACATTTGCCTTGTCTGTCCGTACAGATTTCTACAACGTCTTCCTTTTTGGGTTGATTTGTGCCTTTTAAGTAGCAGCCATGGTTGGATTTAAACCCACTGACGTTGCTCCCACTGCTGCAGTGAAGTTTGTGGGGGCTGGGACAGCAGCGTGTATAGCGGATCTAGTCACCTTTCCTTTGGATACAGCTAAAGTGCGGCTACAGGTAAGGAGATGTGAATACTTTGCAGCAGGCTTAATATCAAAGTGGGCAGAATATGTGCTTGCTGTAGACTGTTAAGAAACACAGCACTTCATTGGGGTGTAAAATTCCATGTTAAGAAAAACATAGATGGATTACTTGCATTCCAAGGAAAATTTGCAAATGTCTACCGATTCATTTGCAGGAAAATGTTTACATTTACCTGTTTGATATTTGGTAGTATGTGTGATATTCTGTGTGAGATCACCAATGCATTTGTGGTCTGTTTGTTGGTGTTTCCACTTGTACCCATCTGTTTGCCTCTAATGTGAGCTGCCAGCAGGCCCCACATACCTGACAGACATAACCCTAACACTGTCTGTATTAAATAGAGGGATTAGTAACACTTGAGGCAGTTGCCATGTGTTTTACATGCTTCATAATGTAGAAATGCTACAGACCTTTATATATACCCAGTGCAATAATGGGCTGTGCCCAAGGTTACTGCATCTGCCAACACTGCCAGCAGTGCATTTCCGATTAGGAAACTTGGAGCTTGGAGGGTCCATGGGTGAGTAGTTCCTCCTTCCTTGGGTGGGGGAGGGTCATATTTATGGAGAACTCAGCTGGTGCAGCAGACCCCTTGTGGTACTGCAGGTTGGCAGTTTAACAGTAGCCTGGGCTATAGTCACACAGGCAAGGGTTTGTATATTCAAAGTGCAAGTCTTCATGCCCTCAGCCCCAGGGAACAGTCCTGCTGTATACCCCACATTTGGACTTTGAGCATTTTAAATGTGTAGAAGTTATAACTATTAAAAGCATGTGAGTGTGTTAGATGAAAAATGCTCTTGTTTAGATATCTTGGGGCATTAGGGACCATGTGCAAAAATGAGGCAGGGATTGTAATGAGATTCAGTGTCAGTAGAAAAGGTGTAGTATTTTAAATTCTTAACTTTAATTAAGACCTGTTAAATAGTACACCAACTTAGCTAGTTGGCTAGTACACCTGTGTAGTTTCCCTGGCTAATGTGCAAGGAATTTTACAGTGTTGTAGTTATCTCTATTAATACTAAATAATGACACTGTAAATAGTGTGTGTATATGTAAAGACATAACAATTTCCTGGGATTTTAATTTATTTTATAAGGATATGGGCATGAATTATAATAATAGTTTTAAACAGTAGTATTATATCATAAGATCAAATATTGCAGGAAACTTTTTCGGAGGGCTCCCCCTGCAGTTCTGGTATTGCAAAAACTTGTTACTGTGTAACCAAATGTCACCCTGCAAACCTAATAGTTCTGCATACTGGGGAATGGAGCCAGACATAAACACGAAGCCATTAACCCTTGCATAAGCTGGTGTTTCGTGAGTTGGGCTCAGCCCAAAGTCACTGTGAATGCCTCATCACATTTTGTCATATGCAGATCCAAGGAGAGTCTAGCTCGGGAAAGGGTATGAAGCCTGCTGTTTACAGAGGGGTGTTTGGTACTATCAGCACCATGGTGAAGACGGAAGGCCCAAGGAGTCTCTACAACGGTTTGGTCGCTGGTCTCCAGCGTCAGATGAGCTTTGCATCTGTTCGTATTGGGCTGTATGACTCTGTAAAGCAGTTCTACACAAAAGGAGCAGAACGTAAGTATTTCTTGCAAAGGTATGACATATCACATGCAGTGTTTATGAAATGGTAGTGTGCCTGCATATGTTTATAAACAAGGTGAATAAAGAATTATTTTGTTCATCATAAAATGTTTGAAGGGTGGTGTGGTGGTAAAAACAGTGACTTGTAGTAGCAGGATAAGTTAACGTAGTAAAATGGTGGTGAAGACAGACTGACTGAAAGCTTTGATTGGTATAACTGAGTGCAGCTTTGTGTCACGTGTGTAGCGGGTATGTGTTTGCGTTTGGGTCTGTTACTCTTACAGCAAAGATAGGGTTTGGAAAGAATTGTCAAGGTCAGGCTGGCTTGTTTGTTGGAAAGCTGTAATGGCATGAACATACGCTAGTCAAGGATCACAACTTGAGTACTATTTTAAGGTCTGGGGGCCATTCAAGAGAGACATCATGGTGTTGGAAGGTTTCCAGCAGAAACCCCGGCGATATTGTAGTGTACTGGCTCACCAGATGCGCAGTAGCAAGCGCTGCCCCAACCCCGCCCCAGCTGGTTGGCGTCATGCTGTACTTATGAATAACCAAAAATGAAGTGGCTTCCTTGGCATGAATATGCATTTTGATGAGTAATCACAGTTATATTTAACATACATTTAAACTCCGTTTAAAGAATCATTAAGTGCATGCTTAGCTGTTTCAGCATAAGTTAACAAATGCTGGAATACAAGCGCTAAATTGACAAACTACAAGTAATTCTTAACCGCTGTATTACATCAGCTGTACCAGAGATCTCAGTAAATATAAACAATTACTTTCTCACCTTTGCTTTTGTGGGGGTGCTGCGCCCCCCCCCATATCCCTGCTATTTGAATATACCAACTCCACGAACCAACTACAAGGGGGGTGCAGGGGGGCTTGCCCCCTGCAAAAGCAAAGGGAAAAAGTAAATAGGATTAGTTGTAGTACTTTATGTTAAGCAAAAGAAGGTCCTTGCACACCGGCATTACAAATAAACTATCACAGGAATGTATAGTACCGAGCTGCTCATCTACATTCATTATATACATGTAATCACGGGGTAATATACATGGCATGCCAATCATGCCTTATTTCCTTACCACTTCCTAGGTTTTAGGCTTGTCAATCACCCTGTCCATGCCCACTCCTGCACGAAACGGACTGTGAGCCAGTACACTACAGTATTGCTGAACCCCCTTGTAAGGTTGCGTGGGTTGGGAAGTTGTACAACTAACTTGAAGAGATGGGTAGGCGGACTTTGATATAGACTTGTAAGCATATTACTGAAGAGTCAAGAATCTTGAGTAGAAAGGAAAAGGGGTGGAATGGGGCAGACCTTCGGATTGTTGGAGTCTGCTGCTTTGCATGCCTGTACTACTACTACAAAGTGATTGTTAACCTGTAAAATTGGTGATTAAGAGAATTTGTAGAAATCTTTTACTGTTAACTAGAACATTCTTGAGTTTGGTAAAGCCTAAGGTGGTCAGCTTAAGAAATGGGTGGTGGGTAATCCTAGTTTGCAAGTATGTCATTTATTCCTGTCCACCTGCTTATCCCAAAATAATTTGTCCAGAATTACTTTCTATTTCTGTTTTTGAACAAAAATAATTTTAGTGTTTTTTCATGGTCTTGTTGAAGTAGGGTGTGATTTCTGTTTCATTTACTTCATATTCTGATGACTTACCATGGTCATTTCTGGTTTGCTGTATGACTGGTCTGATAGCTACTTGTACATTTCTTGCATTAGTGGGTAAAATTCTTTATGCAAGATAGTTCTAGTTTTAAGGTCCAAGCTGTCTTTGGCATGTGTAGCCTAGCCAGCCTTAATTCATGACAGATACCACCTGCATCGTTTGACTGGAAATGTAGTACAATTAAGTTGCTCAGTTGTATTTATGGGTTCTTTCTTCCATCCCTCAAATTTTGGGAAATGTTGTAGACCACACTGACAGCTCAGTAATCACCTATGTATGCTACAATAATGTAACAGTTACTGACTTGCGCAAACTTTTACGTAGTTCATTTTGCATTTTCTGCTTCCAGTACTTGTGGCTTGTGAAGCAGAGTGCTGTTTTTGCCATAAAGATTTGTAGATAAGTATGCTCACCAGAATTTGGCATTGTTCTAGTACATGCCCGGTGATGCATCAGAAGGAAATTGCTGTATTTTTGCTACTCTGATGTCCAGCTGCGTGTCCATTTTTGGAATTGTGGCACGTCCTGGGATGTGTGCGCCTTTTTGTTGTCCTGGTCAAATTTCCAGTACTCCTGTTTGTGACTTAGCCATTTTTCTGAGAATGTAAATTAATTGGCATGCTTAATCATGGGCAGTTTTTATTTATGATCAGAGATGCCAAGTTTGACAGTTTTGATAAAGGATTGGTATTAATTTTCCACTAAAATAGGGAGAATTTTGTTTAGTTGCTTCTCTTGAATTGTCTGTTTCCCAGGGATGCCCGTTTCTGTTCCAGGTAGTTAGTGTAGGAATGGAACATACAGCTCCCAGCAGCATTAATGTGAGATGTGCAGCCTGATAAGCTACTGACTTTAAATTTTGTGTTTCATTCTCACAAGTATAGTTTTGTGTTTAAAACATTCTTTGTTTGGGTTTATCTCACTGCAGTGTGACCAGCTGTTTTATATTCTATGGGGATAATTAATGTTTTTGAAAGCAAAAGCCTGAATTGTAATGGGGGGCAGTTTCTGTAACGTATCAGCCATAGTATTTTCCATCAGTTTGAGAGGTTTTCTTAAAACTGCAGCAGCAATATTTATAAATATTTATGTGCTGCAGATGGCCACTTTAAGTGTGTCCAGGGAAAAGTTGCTCTTAAAAGCTTACCATACAATGACCTACAACCAAGCAATGTAGTTTCCACAGACGGAGCCATATTTCTGCGTTAGCCACATTGCACCTATTTGTTTGACTAGGGAATGCCAGTTCCCTTATGGAATTGGACTGGTGCACGGATCAGTGCTAGGTGACAACAGTCCAATTTGGCACTTACCCATAGTCTGTATCTTGGCCACAGGTGCTTCAGAGGTGTTCACTGGATGGGTTTAACGTGACTCAGAAGTGTGCTAATTGTACGCACCTATGAATCATGTTGTATCTGAGTAATGCCAAACTGCAGAGTACTGACAACTTCAGGGCAACGTTTTGAGTTTTTCCTCTTTACAGAGCTGCACTGTGGTGATTTCTTGCACTTTTGTTGGTGGATGCTTTACTAATGGGCAGGCTTTTATAATTTCCATAGAGTATGCGAGTCAGCTGTACTTCATAATACTTTTCCAAGAATGTGTTCTTATGTATGCCACTTTTTGTTGCAGATGCTGGCATTGGAAGTCGCTTGCTTGCTGGTTGCACTACTGGAGCCATGGCTGTTGCTATTGCTCAACCCACAGATGTGGTGAAAGTTCGATTCCAGGCTCAGGCCAATGTTGCAGATGGCAGCAAGAGGTATAAAGGCACCATGGAGGCCTATAAAACAATCGCCAAGCAGGAGGGAGCCCGTGGGCTATGGAAAGGTTTGCATATTTAATGGGTATAGTTTTGTCTGAAAGTTGTGTTGGTTAGCATTTTTGCAAGCTTTGCCTTTTTTTTTGTTTGCTTCTGCTTTCCCTTTTCTAAACTGTCCCCCAAGTGTCCTGTTTCTTTGAAAAAATGTTTATTCGTGTGTCGTTTATTCATTTGTGCACCAGTATCTCTTCCTTATCCTGTAACTTATCATTGTGTTCTCATTAAGCAAAGTATTACAGGAACCTCCTGTACTGGTAACGTGTCCTTTTTATTGTTTTCTTTCTTCCCAGTGCTGCAGGCTGCATGTTGGTGGTCCTTTTTATCGTTTTCTTCCTTCCATGTGCTGCAGGCTGCATGTTGGTGGTCCTTTTTTATTGTTTTCTTCCTCCCCCTGTGCTGCAGGCGTTGGTGGTGGCTGATTTTCTTTTTCGAATCTGTAATCATTTGTAAAGCCAGGCTGCAGCTGATCTTTGTTATAGAGATGACTGTTATAATACTTAGTATTTATTTCCTACCTATGAATGATTGAGAGTTCCAAGTGTAGCTTGTTTGCAGTTTTTTTGTGTCGTCACTTTTCCAGAGCTCCCCAATCACTGCATTTTTTGTTTGAAAAGCAGATCTCTTTGAATGACTTTTTTTCTGTTTGTTTAGGAACAACACCAAATATTGCTCGGAATGCCATTGTGAACTGCACAGAACTTGTGACCTACGACTTAATAAAGGACACTTTGTTGAAATCTAACCTCATGACAGGTTGGTATATGCAGCATTTGTCTTTGTTAATGCAAGGTGGTTTAATATATACAAGCCCTGTAACTACATAATGGAGGGTGAGGGAGCAAGAGTCAACAGGAGAGCAGAACATGTACGACCGTGTAATTGTGAAGGTGGGGACCTTTGCAGAGACTTGTTAGCCAGTTTTTAAAGTGGTCAGGATTTTTTTACTGTGTACACTTTCCTTCACCCATTGTTAAGAATGCTGTCTACAGATGCATCATTTTATCAATGTTTATGCCTTAATCAAGGCTGTTTCTCTTTTTTTCCCCCTTAGATAATTTGCCATGCCACTTCACATCTGCCTTCAGTGCAGGGTTTTGCACAACTATAATTGCATCTCCTGTTGATGTCGTGAAGACAAGGTACATGAACTCTGCCCCTGGCCAGTACAGTTCAGCCATAAACTGTGCAGTTACGATGTTGACAAAGGAAGGACCACTTGCGTTCTACAAGGGGTATGTAAAACTTGTTAATGTGCTGTGTGTGTATGATAGTGAAATGGAGAACGTCGGTGGGGTGGGGGTGCTGCATGGTGGAGATCCTTCTGCAGCACTTTGACTGTAAGTCTTTTTATTCTTGTGAAAATGTATTTATCCTTTGTTGGCTGGGTTAGTCTATTAGTCTCTTTTTTTTGGGGGGGGGGGGCTGAGATGGTATAACAATTTTTGCTGAATGTTTCCATACATGCATGGGAAGCTTTTACCAGTCATATTTTTTTCTTAAAATAACATCTTCTGCCCTTGGTTCCACTAAAAATGTTACCAAAGCTGTTTTTTCATTCTTACTGCCATGTCAGTCATGCCTATATTCTAACTGCAATTCTTTATATGGAAGGCATTTTTGGTCCTTGTTTTCCCTCCCAGCTCATGTGCTCCCAGTAGAGTAGTTCCTTTTAATTTCCTGTAGGTGCTTTCTGCCACATGTTGCCCATTTTCTGTACCATTAATTGTACTTTCTATTGGCAAAATCACCTTTCTGCACTCTTCACTGTATTGTTATTGTCACCTGCACATGCTAAAATGTCCAAAACACCTTGATGTCATGTATAGAGTACTGTCCTCCACAAACAAAGCAATTACTACCACACAGATTATGTCCATGAATTGGAGAGTTCTTTAGCGTTTTTTAGCTAACTCTATTTAAAACTCAGATTGCCAAAATGGACTTTTATCCCGTCTTTTATTTTTGTGTCTGATCCAGCATATTTGTATATAATAAAATAAAACAGGAATTGCAATACAAAGTGAGAGAAAAACAAGCTTAGTTATAAGGAATTCTTGTTCACATTTATGAGTATAGCTTGTCTTGGTTTTGAGCAAGAACAAAGACAGATTTTAGGAAGTCAGTGCTGGATAATTTATAGGTGGTAAGAAGCTGTGTATATGTTAGTTGATGAGGTACTTCTAGCCAATTTAGGCTGAAAATGTATGAATTTTGTCATAAAGCATTGTTCATGTTTTAATTTTTTTGATGCCTGGAGGTTAGTAAAGATGGGAGAGCCATAAAGAAGTGTGGGGAGGAGAAAATTGTAGTTTTGAGTCAGTGAGTTTTTGGCCAGGTAAAGCATCCCTAGTTTTTTATGTGTTTTTCTTATGCAGTTTTGTGTGTGTAGTTGGAATGTAAGTTTGCCATCCAGCATCACCCCTAATTTGCTATGGGAAGTGACTTCAGTGGTTTGTATTATCAAGAGAGGACTTTTTCATGAGAGAGAGAGATGTGGGGTAATAAAGTAGTAGTTTGGCCTTTTTTTGGGTTGAGTATGAGTTGTTACAAAGCCATGTTTCAGTGGCTGTTAACATGTCAGATGTGCAAATGAGTAGAATCATCTCTGTATTGTATCAGGGTGGCTTGTTTGGAAGTGTAGCGGGTGGTGATGAGGGGACCAAGGATAGAGCCTTGTGGTATACTGGTAGTGACTGGGAGGTAAGGAGAGTGTGCAGTGCCATTTTACTGACTGATAGCTATTGGGCAGGTAGCTTTTGAATCACAAAAGAGAACGAGTGGGAACAGTTGAAGTGCAGGGGTTTGGTGTGACGGACTGTGGCAAAACCTGTAAATGAGTCTGGAGATGAGTAGCTTGCTGTTATCTCCTGCTTTATTGACAGTGTCTCTGTAGGTTAGAAGGGCAGTGCTAACACTGTGAGGACAGAAGCCGTGTAGGGATAGGAGTTCTTCCTGCAGGAGATAGTCTAGCGATTAGTTTTCAATATATTTTCAAACTCTTCTGGCGAGGGAAGATGAGGTTGTTATTGGTCTAAAGTTACTATAAATGTCTGAATTTTCATCTTTGTGCAGAGGGATAATAATGAGACTTTTCTCAGAGAGAGGGAGCATGGAATTCCCGGATAGACCTATTTATTAAGGATTGAGACAGGACATGCATTGCTATCGGCTGTTATTTTTAGGTGCTCACTTGGAAGGTCATCAGCTGAAGAAGAGCCCGGTTTAAGTTTATTTTTATTCATTTACATTTGTTTACCGGGAGATGCCCGGGGAGTAGGGGCACAGGTTTGAAGGTGAAAGTGGGTGTGTTGAAATGTGGCTGCTGCACATTGATGAGATTAAATGTTGGAGAATCCTTGTTTAAAGATGCTGTGCTGTCTATAGAATAAACGTTGAACTGTGTTGCAGTTATCTGGAGTGAGGTTGGGGTTGAATTTGTGGCCAGGATAAGATTGAGGTGGTTCGTATTTTTGAAATTCTTTCCATTCTTTTTCTGTTCAGCATTAGAATTCTACTCTCTTTGGATAGCCACGTTGCATTTTTTATTTTTGGTCTTTTAGGTGCAAGGTTATTTAGGATATTTAGGAATGTTGTATTGAATTCAGTTACAGCATTGTCTAAGGGGGGGGGGGGATTTTAGGAAGTTCCAAACCTGTCTGTGATGATTCTTGAATTTTATTGCCCAATCCTTAAATTCTTTTTAATAAATGTGTGGGGAAATGCCAGTGCCTGTTTAATTTTAGTGTCTTGGTGTTGTTGTTTTAACAAGATAACACAGCACAGTTTCAGAAATGCCTGTTAAGACACATGCTGTTTTAATGTTTGCTGGAGGTAACATTGATGTGAGCCTTGAAGGCTGATGTGGGGATACAAGACCCCCAGCTTGAATGTTTGTCTAAATGTCAAGATGCGAAGAGCACGTCCTCCACTGGAAATTCACTGAAAGGAAGCTTTCAATACAACTATGGTTGCATTTGCTGTAATGGTATACACACTGTAGTCTTTGTACAAGTTTGCTTTACTAACACTTTCCTGGACTGGAATTTCAAGTGGGTAGTAGGACAAATTCTATGAGAGAGAGAGAAAGAGCAGAGATGGCAGTATACATTTTGAGTATAAACATTAATTTGAATTTGCCTGTTTGCATAAAGGGTATGAGGTACTGTATTGAGTTGTTTATCTCCTGTCAAAACTGGGTTAGCAAAGCTATAGTTTTTTTAAATGTACAGGAACTCAAGAGAGATCTAAGGCCTAATTATGTATCTTATTTTCTTCCCCTTAGGTTTATGCCTTCATTTCTGCGGTTGGGTTCTTGGAATGTAGTGATGTTTGTTACTTATGAGCAGCTGAAACGAGCTATGATGAGTGCCCGTGGATCTTGGGAATCTCCTTTGTAAACATGCTTATCAGCACTGATTTCTGGCTGTGGAATCAACACTGCAACACTTTTATACCTCTGTAGATGTTTATAGAGTTAATTTTTTTTTGTTTTATTTTTCACTGTAATTTGTGACCAACTGCATCTCCCAAAACCTGTAATAGCTTTTACCCTAGCAGTACTTTATTTTCTAGTTCTGAATTTCTTATTGTAAAAGGTTGGTGGTATGATCACTTTCCTTTGTATGCTTGTGGCACTTTTGTTATGGACCGTTTCATCCACTCAGACCATGTTTGGGACTTTTTCAGAATTTCAAAGAAAAAAAAAAACTTGAAATAACATAGCTCAGGTGTAGTCTTAAGATTTCTCTGTATTTCTTTGTTTTCCTGTGCATTTTTTAAATAAATATTGCAACATATATAACATTTTGACTGTCAGTGTCTGTATTAAAGTTGGTCGAAACTTTGCTTTTCATTCCTTGAGCAGCTAATATGGGTTACTCATCATTTTATCTCTTAACTAATCATAAGTGGTCTAAAAAGTGATCTAATATCTTCAGTGCAGATTACCAGTTATAGGTTCGTAGTTTTATACGTAGTGAATGACCACCAGCGTCTTTACGAATTTAGTTGTGCAACCTAGCCCAGTT
The DNA here is from genome assembly GCF_019279795.1 of Protopterus annectens. Classification (NCBI taxonomy): domain Eukaryota; kingdom Metazoa; phylum Chordata; order Ceratodontiformes; family Protopteridae; genus Protopterus; species Protopterus annectens. The sequence continues at coordinate 743,918,383 of NC_056736.1, forward strand.
TTGTCCCCACGATCCTTGGTGGTGGTATGCTAATTAAGGGTTAATTTTCCCAAAGGATACTGTCATGCATTTCCTTGCAAATAAGTTTTAATTCGTGGCTTCAGCACAGGTCATTTGTTTGGGTTGCCCTTTTGTAGGATGTTTGTGTCATGGGGTGAATGTGTTACAGCTCCCAATTTACAGTCATCTGCAAACTTGGTGAGCCATGGAGGTATTTGACATTAGCCTTGACTTCCAAGAGAACAGGAGCGGGCTTGAAATGCAGAGCCCCAGGGTACTCTGCTTGGGGACTGGTCTTCTGGTGGAGGTGTTTTCACCTATCATAACTTCTTGGGCCTTGTCTGTGAGCTTGGCAGCAATGCAGCTGTTTATTTAGAGATTTTTTTTGCCTAGTTCTGAGAGTTTGTCAACAGCAACTGAGTGGGTACTGTATTGAATGCCCTGTCAGGTCAAGGTGTGTGGTCTGCACAGTTTTCTTCTCCTGCATAACCTTGTAGACTCTCTTGGAAGTCTTCCAGGTTGATTAGCAAGATTTTCCCTTACAGCCAAACTGGGATGGGTCCAGTGTCTGTAGGTTGCCAATGTTCATTTCCATGGTAATTCGTTTGATGTCCTTCCATATTAGTAGTTCCTTGGGCCAGTTGAGTGTCCACCCTTGTGAAGAGAAGAGAATGTTGGGACGGTGGCCTAATGGTTAAGGTGCTTGCCTTGCAAGCACAAGGTGCAGGGTTTGAGTCTCACAAGGGATAATTGGCTAGTCTTAAAATGGCTCGTAAGGGCAGTTAGCTTAGTACTTACCTATGAAGAGGGTTGGCTGTAGCCTTCCATTCACCTGACACAGCCCGTTTTTGAGGTTGTAGTTGAAGAGTGCCTCAAGTGGTCTTGCCAAGTCCTATTTTAGGCTATTAAGGTGGCAACCAGAGATATTGTTGGGGCCCATTGAAGCAGGGTTTTTGGCCCTAGCAATTCCCATAGGGCCCTGCTTCCTGTTGATAGTTGGGGGGGACTGGAGGGTGAAGTTGAGAGCTAAATTAATTAGCCTGTAGATTTGCTGTGTTAAGCCTGGTCAGTGAAAATTGTGCCTTTTACCACCAGTTCTGCATGCGGTGGTGGTGCTGCGGTAGCGTTGTTGCCTCACAGTAAGACGCTGTCCGGTTCGATTCTCAGCTAGAGCGTCTTCTGCGTGGAGACATGCGTGAATGGGTGTACCTTCGTTGAAGGTTGTGCGTCAGGGCTGGTAACTCGGCACATAAAAATCAACTACCAATCATTAGCGGACCGGAGTTCTGCTGTGGCGAACCCTAACCAGGAAAAGCCGAAAGACGCAAACAAACCACCAGTTCTGCATGCTTCTGAGTGTTTAAGGTTCCTGATGTAGCTGAAAAGGCCCTGTGATTTCTTTAGCCTGAAAGGTTTCCTGACCTCCTCATGATTGGCCACTTCTGGACTTTATTCTTTGTATATTTGAATTGGAGAGCTTTTGCCCCCGGGAGTTACTTTCTGATTTTGGCCATGAGTTGTTTTTTTTTTGTTACATACCTTATGGTGAAGATTTCACCTGTGGGGTTTGCTTTTGGTGTTAGATTTGGGCTTGCTTCTGGTAGTATGGTGACCTCAGTGCAGCCATTTATGTTTGTACAGGCTGTCTGATAGTCTGATAAGTCGGCATGGGTAACTTTGTTCTCTGGGTTTAGAAGAGTTGTGAACAGATAGATGATGTAGTTTGCTTTACATCCGTTCCTAATTGTTATAGGTTTATAGGACGATACTAGGCTATTGACCAGAGGCCCTAGCCATGAATTTCGCCCATGTTCCCACAAAGTTAGTACCTGTTTGGGTTTTCTGGGTTTATTATTACCTCGAAAGAGACAACTTTATGCTCTGTCCTTACAAATGAGGATGTGAGGGGGGTGGAGTGCAGTCTCATGTTGGTGAATACTGGGCCCAATGTCTTAGTGTGTCCTCCACTGTGTGACAGACAAGGGGGTGCAGTGCAGTCTCATGTTGGTGAATACTAGGGCCAGTGTCTTGGTGTGCACTCCACTCCAGAGGATCAATCTGGTCTAGGGTGTTGTGTTTATTGTGCCTGTGGGTTAGAGGCAGTGTGTATTTCCCAGTCTATAGAGTCCCTCATGAATAGGGTATTTCATTGGATGGTTAGCTGCTCTAGTAGGTCTAGGTAAGAGTTCTATAGGTCATTGAAGGTGACCTGTAGCTGGCCAGGGCATGGTAAAGAACCTTGTCTGTAGTGACTTGAATGTGGATGACCTCCTGGGCATCATCCGGTTTAACCAACCTGGATTTGTTTTTGTTAATGTAGATGGAGACACCTCCACTTGTCTGTTGCTGTTGGTTTAAATGCAGTGTAGCCTTGCACTGTCCTTGAGTGCTTTCTACAGCCTTAAACCAAGTCTCGGTAACAATACAGATGTCTACCTTCTCGTGAGGTGAGATTTTAGAGTGGAGTTTCTTGTTTAGGCTCCTAGCATTGAATTGTAGCACTTTAAGGTTGCTTTGAGTTTTTTTTTTTTTTTTTTGGTATGTTGGTAGTTTTGTCATTTTGATATTGCCTAAAAAAGCTCTGTGGGGGTGGATAAAGGTTTAACCAATATCCAAAAGTACAGGGAGGTACAGGTACAGACCCTCCTTGGCATGGTATAACCATGTCCTCCCATGTTGATAGATATTGGATTCCCCTGGTGTGACTCTATAAACTAAGCTAATAGCCATTTTCTCTTCATACAGTGATATCCTTGATGAAAGTAGAAAGCTGCTCAATGCAGACACATACCTGTGTGTGATACATCCAGAGATCCGTAATGTCGCTTAATGAAGCCAAGTGAGGTATGTCACTGGTCATTTATACCAACATGGATTATGACTCTATGCAGACAAGTACCTGTGTGACGCATCCAGAGATCCGTAATGTCTCTTAATATAGCCAAGTGAGGTATGTCATTGGTCATTTACACCAATGTGGATTATGATAGTCATACTGGTATCTGTGGTGCTGTGACTTGAGTTTGTGTGTAATGCTGCAGATCCTAGCTCCAGATAGACAACAGTCCATTATCTTGCCCAGCTTGGTGAGAGGGACATCTCTGTGTTGTACAGTAGAATCCATTATGACAAAAATACTAGCTAAAGTGCTTACCTTATGAGCTTCGTTCATGGGGGATCATTGGATGTAGGCTTGTGTATGGTGTTTGTTGCTTTTGGTGTGTGCTTCAGTGATCTCAGAGGATGGGTTTTGCCATTTGATGGCTTTAAGAGGTCCTTGGGGTTTGGAAAGTTTTCTTGTAAGTGCCTCTGCATAAGAAGGTCAACGAGTGTGGTGAGCAGTGTGTGTGTTCTTGACAATGTCGTAAAATTTGTTCCCTCCAAGAAAGTTATGTATGTACAGTTCTCTTTTATACAGTTAAGTTTCTAAAAGAATGTCTGACTACATGAGACCATTGCTACATTGTCTCAGGATGCCCATATCTACCAAGCTGACCAGAGACATTAGAAAATTGCATATCCGCATTGCTAGGACCTATATTAGGGTTGTGCTTTTATGGTTTAGAGACTTTGTATTACAAGGCTAGATGTTGTGATCTGGTATGAGTGCTTTTTGATGTACTAACTAGTCATAAGCTTAGCTCCATTCAGAGGCTTTCTGTGTTACAGGTTTAAGTTCCAAGTACTAGATTTATAGGTTTGCTATTACACTGGGGTACTGCTGACCGACCTGGAAGGTGAACAGCTCCATGCAAACACACCCATTTATAGACAGAAAAAAGCTGAAAACTAACTTGAGTGCCTTGTGGCCAATAAATGACTACACTTTGAGCACCCTGGAAGGCTTTCCATCTGAAGAGAGACCAGGTGCACACCATATGCCACAAGATGAATGATCCTGGACCTTCTTAATGTACAGCAAAAGTAATGGGTGCAGATTAATACCAAACAACTAAGTTCTTGAAAACAATTTCACTTTAAGCACCCCCTCACCCCCATGTGTTTCCCAACTTGGATAGACCAGGCTACCTTTCTGCTGCCACTAGAATTGCAGGCCGAGTTTTCTTAATGTAATAACACTTTGACTAGCCATAGTAAACAGACACCAGAAACAAATCTTAACAACTCGCTACAATAATTTTCGGGCAATTCAAAGGCAGATAGTGAGGAACACACACTTTAAGGAGATTTCAAAAGTACACTAACAGTCTTAAGGAAATGGCCTTCCCAGAAGTCAGTAAACCAGTAAGATGAGCAGAGGAGTTAAAGCTGGTGGGCATCTCAAAACCTCAAAGTTTAAACGCACAACAGGAAAAGGGGTGGGTGGCTGGTAAACACATTTAGAAGAGAGATGGTAATGAGAGCCCATTCAAAGCACCTAAGTACAGCACAGAAACCACTTCAGGCCATAAAATGGCTTAAAACAACTTCAGAGAGAGAAAACACAACACAGAAAACTGATTAAAATAAGTACAGTATTTTAAATGTAGTTTAAATGTACTTATTTGGATGCATAATGGAGTCGAAATGCTTTGTTTTCAAGTTACCAGCAGTCCCAAGACTAATTAGAAATCTGTTAATGAGGAAAGTTTGATTTTGCTTTCACTGGTAGTCATTTAATAAATTATTATTGTCTGCTTTACCACAGTTAGCCGGACTATGCGAGATGGTGTTGCACTTACAGGTTTTTTCCCCACAGTAGTGTGGTGTGTTTTTTGGTTAAGTTATGCTGGATTTAAGAGGTGTCAGTTCAGCTGTATTTCAGTCACTTGTGTTTAGATATTCTGTTTAAAGCAAATTGCATACTGTTTGTGCACATGATCCCTCATAAAATCCTCCAAGGCCAGCTTCGAGAGAAAAATTACACAGGACACCAAAGACAATCATAAGGCTTTTTTCAGTTATGTTAGAAACCTGGGATGCAACTCCCAGACTTGTTCTGAGTTGATTCTAAACGACAAAAAATACACTGAACCCACAGACATCGCCAGTATCCTGGCAGACAGGTTCAGTGCAAACTTCTCCCCCCCCCAAAAGAGCAAGTATCTATCCCGGCAGAGGGCTACCTCCCAAACATCTCAGATGCTCAGGTGAAGGCTGCCCTCTACAAAGCAAAAAACACTGCTTCCATGGGACCAGATGGCGTCCCAGGTTGCGTCTTACATGAACTCCAAGAGGAACTAATCCCTCAAATAAAACAGCTATACAATCTCAGCCTCACTACAGGATATGTGCCCACAGAATGGCATACAGCAACAGTGGTCCCACTCCACAAAGGTGGAGCCTCTACGGACCCTGGAAATTATCGCCCCATAAGCCTGACTAGCTTAGTCTGCAAGGCTATGGAGAGGATCATCGTGGAGCTCATAAACAAAGACATTGGGGACCTACAGACACTAGATCCTACCCAGTTCGGCTTTGTCAAGGGCAGATCCTGCTTTTTGAACCTGGTTGACTTCTTCGAAACAGTCACCAATGAAGGGAAGGTAGTCCACACAGCCTATCTGGACCTTGCAAAGGCATTTGACACAATACCCCACTCGGGCATCATAGATAAGCTATCCAGCTTAAATATAAACCCCTATGTCACAAGATGGGTCGCAAACTGGCTCAAAGACAGAACCCACAGAGTGAGAGTTGCTGGAGCCATGTCAGACTCGAAACCGGTCACAAGTGGCGTCTCACAGGGTTCTGTCCTGGGACCACTCTTGTTCGGTATATACTTTTCCGAGGTACAGGCAAACGTGGGAGGACTATGGCTCACCAAGTTCTCAGACGACTGCAAACTGGGCGCCATAATCAACTCTCCAGCTGACACAAACATCCTTCAAAACGGTCTCACAGAGACAGATAACTGGTGCCAGCGCCATGGTTTAAAGCTAAATGCCAAAAAATGTATAGTCATACCCTTTGACAAAAACAATGTGCCCACAAATTACCACATAGGCGGAAACCCATTAAGTACAGAGAAAGTTATTAGGGACCTGGGGACCCAAGTTGATAGCAGTCTCTCCTTTGAAAACCACATTGCCAAAGTGGTTAGAAAGACCTTCTACATAGCCCACCTGATCACGAAGGGTTTCACATCTAGATCAAGAGAGGTAATCGTGCCCCTTTATTCATCCCTCATCAGGCCCATCATAGAATGCAATGCACCTTTTGGGATGTACCTTACCCGACACCTGCAGCAATTAGAAAGACCCCAAAAGAATCTCACCAAGAGGATCAAGGGTCTCAAACAGATGCCATATGCTGCTCGGTTAAAAAAATTCCAGCTCTACTCAGTTGCATACCGCCTACTTCGAGGCGATCTATGCTTGACATACAAAGCTATGTCAAATCCAGAATTAATGGACATGCTCCACCTCAGTAAATCTAAATCCCTTAGAGCCACACACTTCGAGGGACTTGAACCTCAGCACAGAAATAAATAGAACTTGCTGGAGGGACAGGTTCATAACCCAGAGGCTCCCTTCGCTCTGGAATAGAATTCCAGTTCATGTGAGGCAGAGCACCTCACTGATTCTCTTCAAGAAGAATCTCGATAGGTGGATGGGGGATCGTAGGTTTGTCCCAGGGATTACTCCCGTATCACTATTAGACAGAGGCACAGTAAACTAAACCTTAAAAAGGGCACAGTATACTCAAATCAAGGGGTGGCGTAAGCCATACAGAATCGGGCTAGGCTTATAATTGCCCCAGGGCAGATAGCCTAGTATGAACCTATGAACATACAGTTCCTGGGGTTGGCTTACTAGTGTTATTTATTTTATTTATAAACAAGTTTTAAAGAAGAAATGTATTTCGTACCAACCCATTCAATCTCCATTCAACACAAATGCACCCCTCCCATTCCTGCTTTTGCAGACTTTTCACAGTACAAGTCAAAAGCATTTGCTGTACACTGAAGTGCAGTTTTCTGTTACATACAACACTCTTGATACAACACTTACAGAAATCAAAAGTCACTGGAGTAGCTGTCCATATAATTCATTCACCCGGGATAATCCAGAATAGCTTCACTTGTCAGGGATTCATCTCCCTCCCCTCACAGGTGTCTTCCTTCTGGTCTGTTCATCTCTGTTTTGCGTGGCTTTAAATATCCCAGAGTGCATCTGTCTCTAACTCCAACATGCTTATTTCTGGGTTAGTGTAGTGAAGACTCTACTACTATGCTGTTTGACTCTTCAGAAATGGTGCACTGCACTGCTGCATCAGTGTTGAACTGTTGGACTGACCTTCACCAGATGCACTGCTGCATCAGTGTTGAACTTTTGATCTGACCTTCAGCAGATGCACTCCTGCATCAGTGTTGAACTGTTGGACTGACCTTCACTAGATGCACTGCTGCATCAGTGTTGAACTATTGGTCTGATCTTCACCAGATGCACTGCTGCATCAGTGTTGAACTGTTGGTCTTACCATCACTAGATGCACTGCTGCATCAGTGTTGAACTATTGGTCTGACCTTCACTAGATGCACTGCTGCATCAGTGTTGAACTGTTGGTCTGACCTTCACCAGATGCACTGCTGCATCAGTGTTGAACTATTGGTCTGACCATCACTAGATGCACTGCTGCATCAGTGTTGAACTGTTGGTCTGACCTTCACCAGATGCACTGCTGCATCAGTGCTGAACTATTGATCTGACCTTCACCAGATGCACTGCTGCATCAGTGCTGAACTATTGGTCTGATCTTCACCAGATGCACTGCTGCATCAGTGCTAAACTATTGGTCTGATCTTCACCAGATGCACTGCTGCATCAGTGTTGAACTATTGGTCTGATCTTCACCAGATGCACTGCTGCATCAGTGTTGAACTGTTGGTCTGACCTTCACCAGATGCACTGCTGCATCAGTGTTGAACTGTTGGACTGACCATCACCAGATGGACTATTGGTCTGATCTTCACCAGATGCACTGCTGCATCATTGCTGAACTATTGGTCTGACCTTCACTAGATGCACTGCTGCATCAGTGTTGAACTATTGGTCTGATCTTCACCAGATGCACTGCTGCATCAGTGCTGAACTATTGGTCTGATCTTCACCAGATGCACTGCTGCATCAGTGCTGAACTATTGGTCTGATCTTCACCAGATGCACTGCTGCATCAGTGCTGAACTATTGGTCTGATCTTCACCAGATGCACTGCTGCATCAGTGTTGAACTATTGGTCTGATCTTCACCAGATGCACTGCTGCATCAGTGTTGAACTGTTGGACTGACCATCACCAGATGGACTATTGGTCTGATCTTCACCAGATACACTGCTGCATCAGTGCTGAACTATTGGTCTGATCTTCACCAGATGCACTGCTGCATCAGTGCTGAACTATTGGTCTGATCTTCACCAGATGCACTGCTGCATCAGTGTTGAACTATTGGTCTGATCTTCACCAGATGCACTGCTGCATCAGTGTTGAACTGTTGGACTGACCATCACAAGATGGACTATTGGTCTGATCTTCACCAGATGCACTGCTGCATCAGTGCTGAACTATTGGTCTGATCTTCACCAGATGCACTGCTGCATCAGTGCTGAACTATTGGTCTGACCTTCACTAGATGCACTGCTGCATCAGTGTTGAACTATTGGTCTGATCTTCACCAGATGCACTGCTGCATCAGTGTTGAACTATTGGTCTGACCTTCACTAGATGCACTGCTGCATCAGTGTTGAACTATTGGTCTTACCATCACTAGATGCACTGCTGCATCAGTGTTGAACTGTTGGTCTGACCTTCACCAGATGCACTGCTGCATCAGTGTTGAACTATTGGTCTGATCTTCACCAGATGCACTGCTGCATCAGTGTTGAACTATTGGTCTTACCATCACTAGATGCACTGCTGCATCAGTGCTGAACTATTGGTCTGACCTTCACTAGATGCACTGCTGCATCAGTGTTGAACTATTGGTCTGATCTTCACCAGATGCACTGCTGCATCAGTGCTGAACTATTGGTCTGACCTTCACTAGATGCACTGCTGCATCAGTGCTGAACTATTGGTCTGATCTTCACCAGATGCACTGCTGCATCAGTGTTGAACTATTGGTCTTACCATCACTAGATGCACTGCTGCATCAGTGCTGAACTATTGGTCTGATCTTCACCAGATGCACTGCTGCATCAGTGCTGAATTATTGGTCTGATCTTCACCAGATGCACTGCTGCATCAGTGTTGAACTGTTGGACTTACCTTCACCAGATGCACTGCTGCATCAGTGTTGAACTGTTGGTCTGACCTTCACTAGATGCACTGCTGCATCAGTGTTGAACTATTGGTCTTACCATCACTAGATGCACTGCTGCATCAGTGTTGAACTGTTGGTCTGATCTTCACCAGATGCACTGCTGCATCAGTGTTGAACTGTTGGTCTGATCTTCACCAGATGCACTGCTGCATCAGTGCTGAACTATTGGTCTGATCTTCACCAGATGCACTGCTGCATCAGTGCTGAACTATTGGTCTTACCATCACTAGATGCACTGCTGCATCAGTGTTGAACTATTGGTCTGATCTTCACCAGATGCACTGCTGCATCAGTGTTGAACTGTTGGTCTGATCTTCACCAGATGCACTGCTGCATCAGTGCTGAACTATTGGTCTGATCTTCACCAGATGCACTGCTGCATCAGTGTTGAACTGTTGGACTGACCATCACCAGATGGACTATTGGTCTGACCTTCACCAGATGCGCTCTTGCATCTGTCTTGAACTATTGGTCTGACCTTCACCAGATGGGCTGTGTGCCGCGAACAGCTAGTCTGCATTGGTCTGACCTTTACCAGGTGGGTTGTATGCCTGGGACAGCTAGCCTGCAATCAGGTGGATGTGGCACAGATGAATGGCTGGAAGATCATTGCTCACAGAAATTTTGGTTGGTGGTCATTGAAGGGGCTTGATCTGTGGTCAGGGCACACACTGTTCCTAGGAGACAATATTTCAGGGTGATGAGGGCCCATTGCTAAACACTCTGTTTAGCTGAGTATTTCTTAGCGTTAATAAAGGTCCCTACTAATGTAACAAATGCAGAGTTATATTCCCGTTTATGACCCAAGGTAAAACTTCACCTCTGTCTTTCAGGTATCTGTGTGTACAGTGAATTGTGAATTCTTGAGCATAGCATATTCTTAGCTCTATAAAGCTTTGTTCTGTTGCATTTATCCTCTCCACATTCACTAAAACTTTACATTATACCCAAGTTAGTCAGTGCAGGCATTACTGGCAAAATAAGTAAAACTCTCTAATAGCTAGCCAGGTATAAAAAAAAAACTTTTTTTTTAAATTACAGATTGTTGGCCAGTTTTGCACTGCTTCCAGTTTACTGTATGTTTAGTACATAGTCAAAATAGTGGACTTCAACTATCCCTAACTTGCACTTTACTGGATTAGCCATTAGTATAACCTGACTGAAAGTTTAAATGGTTTGACCTTTGAGAAAATGGTTCATACAATATTCAGAGAACATTGTCATCCAGGTAGGCTGCTGCATGACTTGTGAGGGGTACGTATGACTTCACCTAAAACTCATTTCACCAAGACCAAGTCACCTAAAGTTCATTTTACCTAAAACTCCTTTCACTGACAAGTAGTACTCTAAAGCAGTTCAATGGTATATGTTCTTTTCCCCACTGTAGTGCGATCCTGCTGTTAGTATATATATTAAGGGGGTTATGTGGGACATAACCCCCCACATTGGAGGGGGGTGCAGCTTCTTACCTAGTTGGCTTTTACCAATTAATGTAAAACTAAACCAGACACCATAAAACCAAAATAGGTGGGGGGCTGTGCCCCCCCCTAACTATATATACTAACACCAGGATTGCACTACAGTGGGGAAAATGACATATACCTTTCACTTGCCTTATTGTACTACTTGTCAGTGAAATGTGTTTAGGTGAAATGAGTTTTAGGTGAAGTGATACGTACCCCTTGTGAGAACATTAAGGATTTTGTCTATCAGCCTGCAATGCTGCAGGTGATTTGGAGGTCAAAAGGCAACAAACAGTACATCATGAAAAGGAAGGGTGTTATAGGATTTGTCCAGTTTCTCAGTTTGTTCAGTTGGGGCACAGGATAAATCATATTTAGATTATGTTTTTAACTTTCTGAGATTGCAGAACCTTATAGACCCATCAGGCTTTTATTGTAGCATATAATTCAAGATTCTTCTATAACTCCCATGTGCAAAAATTTTTTGTACTTTGGCCCTAACTTCTTAGCATTACAACTCTGATGTAATATAAGTATGTGCTTTGAGTCCTGTCTTAAGTACTCCTTCTCTTAAGGAGCGGTTTCTGTGTTGTGCTGAATTAAACAAGTTTACCAGGCAGCTCTGAAAGTATGTCCTTATTTCTAAGTACACTCTTTCACTTCCTGTTTCAGAGGCACTGATAGCATTTCTCCTATTTTGACTTCAGGACATGCAGGAAGGTTAATAACCCCTGCAAATGTGTTGCAGAAACACAAGTAGAGCTTTTTTCTCATTGGTTCAGAATATTTGTATAACTGAACTTTTTGGTGACCTTTTGCCAATTGTCTCCTTAAAATCCAGTTTACTTTATTACATATAAAATGTTTGCCACTTTGCTATAAACTTATTTTCAGTAGGGGCACTAATACGTCCTACTTTGAAGTCTCTCAAACTAGCATTTCTTTTACAGTTGTGCTTGCTATGACCTGAACTTTTGTTTTTTCAACAAACCATGGGGATGCCTGCTACTTAGAGATTCATATTATGCAAGTCTAGTTAATATCTGGTATACTCTTAAAGCAGAGAAGATAAAAAGATGTCAACAGTTGGTCCCATTTTTCTCTGTCTATATATCTTACATCTTTGTCAAAACATTCAAATACCCAACCTGTTTGAGTGATATACAACTGTAAGCACTGTTAGAGCCCGTGCAAAACTGTATACATGAAAGGGGTGCCTTGAACAGTTAAGAATTGTCTAGGGGAAATCCTTCTCAAGAGAAGGCCATTACTAGCACATTTGCTATGGCCTTTTGCACTGATTCTTTACTTCAGGAAAGTTTTTGTTGGGTAATCAATTAACAGGAAGTATGAGTGGCCATTCGATTTTACAAGTGGACCTACAGCAACACTGAAGGAGCTGCAGGAATTTCTGGCAAGTACTGGTTGTATGCTACATGTGACAACAATCTCTCATATTCTCCATTTGTCTGAACTATGGGGTAGGGTTGCAAGATGGAAGCCTTTTCTTGCACAGAAAAACATCCAGGCCCAGCTAAAATTTGCAAAACAATGCATCATCTCCCAAAAGCTTTTATTTAATTATTTAACATTTGTTAACCAGGAAAGTCCGACTTGGAACGAGCCAATTTTCAGCAGAGGCCCAGGGAGAAACGCTCAAGACACGTCTTTGTAACATGGGAAGAAACCCAGGGAGGATATGCAGACTCTGCACAGAAGGCACCCCAGCTGAGAATCGAACTGGAGAACCTCTTGCTGTGAGGCGACGACGCTCCCTCAGCACTACTGCACCGTCTAGTGCAGCGTTATGGTTTGATGAGACCAAGGTTGAACTTTTTGGCCGCAATTCCATTTGGTGCAAAAATAAGCACTTCACATCACCAAAAGAACACCATCCCCACAGTGAAGCTTGGTGGTGGCAGTATCATGCTTTCAGCTGGAACTCGGGATCTAGTCAAGGTAGACGGAATTAAAGACTATTCTAAATCCCAGTCACTTTTGGCCCAAAACTTTCAGGCGTCTGCTAGAAAGCCGAAGATGAAGAGGAATTTCACCTTTCATAGGTTCATAGGTTGGTACTAGGCTATCAGCCCTAGGGCCTATACAAGCTTAGCCATAACAATTCCCTGGCTATTTCTTCCCACATTATTTACTTTCCTGGACCCCTGTCTAGCAGGGCGACTGACGTGATCCCTGGGGTGAATTTCCTTTCTCCCATCCAATCGTCAAGGTTCCTCTTGAAGAGGTCCAAAGAGGCACTCTGCTTGACATGTATGGGCAATCTATTCCAGAGTCTGGGGAGTCTCTGGGTCAGGAACCTATCCCTCCAGCATGTTTTGTTTATTGTGATGGCAAGGTTTAGATCCCTGGAGCGTGTAGCTCTGAGGGAATGGGATTTCTTTAAGTGTAGCATGTCCAACAGCTCTGGGTTGGACATGGCCTTGTATGTTAAGCAGAGATCGCCTCTGAGTAGACGATATGCGACAGAGTATAGCTGGAGTTTTTTAAGGCGGTCAGCGTAGGGCATCTGCTTTAGGCCTGTGATTCTTTTAGTGAGGTATTTCTGAGGCCTTTCCAGTTGTTGCAGATGTCTTGAGAGGTACATACCAAATGGGGCGTTGTATTCTATAATGGGTCTAATGAGGGAAGATTACAGTGGGACAATGACCTCCTTTTTTTCTGGATGAAAAGCCCTTCGTGATGAGGTGTGCCACACAGAAGGATTTCCTGACTGTTGTGGCGATGTGGTTATCGAAGGTGAGACCACTGTCCACCTGTGTCCCTAAGTCTCTTATCACACTTTCTGTGTTTAGTGTACTGCCACCTATATGGTAATTCTTGGGTACATGTTTTTTCCCAAAGGGGATAACAATACATTTCTTGGCATTGAGCTTGAGCCCATGGCTCTGGCACCAAGCATCTGTTTCTGTAAGGCCCTTTTGTAGAGTATCCACATCATTTGGGGATTCAATAATGGCTCCCAGTTTGCAGTCATCTGCAAACTTTGTTAGCCAGAGTCCCTTAGTGTTGACCTGTACTTCAGAGAAGTAGATGCCAAACAAGAGCAGCCCCAGGACTGAACCCTGAGGTACTCCACTCTTTCAATACAACAATGACCCCAAGCATCATCCAAGTCAACAAAAGAATGACTTCACCAGAAGAAAATTAAAGTTTTGGAATGGCCCAGCCAGAGCCCAGACCTAAATCCAATAGAAAATCTGTGGGGTGACCTGAAGAGGGCTGTGCACAAGAGATGCCCTTGCAATCTGACAGATTTGGAGCACTTTTGCAAGGAAGAGTGGGCAAATATTGCCAAGTCAAGATGTGCCATGCTGATAGACTCCTACCCAAGAAGACTGAATGCTGTAATTAAATCAAAAGGTGCTTCAACAAAGTATTAGTTTAAGGATGTGCACACATACGCAACTGGCTTATTGCACATTTTTTATATTTTTTCCCCTAACATATTTGTTTGTTATTCAATTGAATTGTACAGGTAATAGGTCACATTAAATGTGGGAAAAGATTTGACATGATTTATTGTGGTCTCATTTATTATATAACAAAAACCTGTTATATATATATATATATATATAGGATCCCTGCAGATCCCGGAATGCACTTTCCACAGAAGCAGAAATCACCGAGCATACTTAACTCAAAGTGCTGTTCACCGAAGTAGCAATTTCGGATAAGTATACTCGTTGTGCCGGTTGTACTATGGTGCGGTTAAGGGAAAATTCCCTTTTCTCCACTGTAGTGCAACCTCGGAGTGAGAATATTAAAGTAGGGGAGATGTGCAGCCCCCACACATAGGGAGGCTTGTCCCCCTGCATAGAAGTAGGTTTAATGTTTATTTATTTTTTTTAAACATACTTTACTGTAAGCGCTTTTTCGGTGAAAGCTCTTTCGATAAAGTATGTTCGGTGATAATGGATTCGGACTTTTGATCTTTCGATCAAAAGTCCTAGATCCATATATATATGTGTATATATATATATATATATATATATATATATATATATATATATATATAAGGATTCACTTCATAACACAGTGAAATATCAAAACATTGAAAATGAGAAAACTTCATAATATAGAAGACAAAAACACTGAAACTTCAAAACACTGAAAACTCAAAACACTGAAAACACATATCATATATATACTGAGTTTAAACAACATAAATCATAGCACTTTCTACCAAGTGTAAGCAGGGGGGGGGCATGCACCCCTGCACCCCCACACCCCCTGCTACTTATATATATCTACTTAGTGTAGTTAAGTGCAATCTTGGAGTTGATATATTTAAGTAGCAGGGGGTGTGGGGGTGCAAGCCCCCCTGCATACACTTGGTAGAAAGTGCTATGATTTATGTTGTTTAAACTCAGTATATGTATGATACGTGTTTTCAGTGTTTTGAGTTTTCAAGATTTTGAAGTTTCAGTGTTTTGATTTCAGTGTTTTGAGTTTCAGTGTTTTGATATTTCAGTGTTATGAAGTGAATCTATATATATATATATATATATATATATATATATATATATATATATAAAAATGTGATGTAGCTGAAGATTCTTAAAATCAGGGTTGGATGCTGTCCTTTGACATTCATGCACAAAACCTGTCTGTTCTACCTCGTACTAGGCCAATACAGTGTAGCCAAGTGTGTAACCTTTGATGTGGCCTTTCCTGAATGACAACCCAAATGATGGGTGTGTGCTAATTCCATCACAAATAATCTAAATGTTTTGGAAGTATCTGCTTCAGTTTATGCTGGCATTTTCTACCACTGTTATGTATTGTTTGGTCTATAACAAAACTAAGCAGTCACTGAAGTTGGCTTTCCAGTATAAAAACAAATCTGTATTTATTGATTTATGAGGTCCAGGGAAGAAAATAAACTAGTTTTTTTTCTATTTTATTTAACATTTGCTGACTGAAAGTCTGACTAGGTCAGAGCCTATTTTCAGCAGAGGCCTGGGGAGAAACACTCCAGATGCATGCCTTTGGAATGTGGGAGGAAACTGGAGTACCCAGAGGAAACCCACACGAACACGGGGGGGGGGGTATGCAGACTCCACACAAAAGGCACCCCAGCTGAGAATCGAATCAGAGACAACAGTTCATTTTACAGTTAATATAAATTCAAATCTTGTATTTCTGCTTGTCAGTCTTTTCAAAGAAGCAATTTATTTGCACTTAGATGTGGTGTTCCCTCATATATAGGACTGTGACATTGTCTTGTAGCTGGCGAACTAAAATGAACAGTATTATTGAATGTTTAAAAATCTAATATGTAGACCTTTTCATCCTAGGCTTCGACTGAAAATGTTTTTTGATTAAACCAAGTTGCGCAAATGTGGGAAACAAAAGGGGAGAGTAGATGTATGCCTGTCATACAAGGCATTGCCATACCCCGCTCTGAGACACCTCCTGCATATCTGCAAAACAAACAGCAGCAGGATTAACCTTTCTAAAGACCTAAACCTTGCATGTGATATAAATAGGAATTGCTGCACAGACTGGTATGTATCCCAGAGACTACCCCTTCTCTGGAACAGGCTCCCCATCCATGTGAAGCAGAGTTCCTCCTTAACCTAATTAATGTGTAACATGGAACATTGGATGAGGAACAGGAAATTCATCCATGGTATGGCACCTGTGTCTCTAATAGACTGAGGCATACTGTAAATTGTTCATCTCCCAAGCCCCAGCTTACTCATAACAAGGGTATAAGAACTTGTCAAAGATTTGGGATGCATGGCTAGCTATGAACGTATGAAAAAAAATACTTGCAGAGACCTCAAAATAGAGCCTCTCTCTTTACAGTTTCACCAGCTGAGATAACCTAGCCTTGAGGTTCATCTCCTTCCCCTCACAGTGATGCCTTGTAGACTGCCCTCCTTCCTTGTGGTGGATGTAACTGTATAGAGTCCCCCAAGGACCCTCTTTAGACCCAAGGGTCCTAGACCTCTCTTGCATCTGATCACTCTGGGCTTAAATATCCCAGTGTGCACTTCCCCTCATCAACTAGCTAACTTGCTTGTTTCTGAGTTTGCATTCTTAAAGGGACCATTTACCACTGTGTATTTCTATATAGATATATGTGTGTACACAAGTGTGCATGCACAGACACGCACATATTTGTATATACAGGTGTATTTTTATAGAAGAGAGTGTGTGTGTGTGTTTATATAAACCCAAATGCACATGAATGTTGTGTGTATCATCAGCAAGCCCATTTTACATGAGGTCAAGGTAACTCCTCAACTTTTAATCACCTCTATTGATTCAGAGTGACTTGCCTACTTTCTTTAATAATCAAGGCTGACTGTCACAGGTCTTCCATCGTAGAAGTTCATCCATCTTTTAGCTGGACATCCTAGACTTCTCGTGGCTTCTTTCCTTTTTTGCCATATTTGCTTTACCAATATTTTTTTCTTCTTTTTTGCACATGACCAAATCACCATAACTTGTTCTTCTTGACCTTTTAAGCCATTCAGGCTACTTTGACTTCAGCTCTGATGTACTCATTTTTTCTTCTGTCCCACAATGTGCAGCCTACTGCCCGTGTCAGACACCTCATCACCTCAAGCATCCACAGCTGCTTTGCCTTCACTACTCAGGTTTCAATGCCGTACAGCAGAACTGGTCCAACCAGTGTTTTGTACACCCTTTTAGTTCCTTTTGTATTTTTGTCACATAGTAACTCATAACCTTTGTGCCATTTGATTGCAGTATCTCTGTTTCTAGCTTCAGTGCCTTAATTTGGATTTCACCTTTCTTCAGCCACACCTCCCAGATACTTAAATCTGTTAACTTATTCCAGCACTCTCCCTTATGTCTTTTTGTTTAGCTTCTGATTCCATTTACTGCCATATGCATGGCCGGCCTTGGGCATAGGCCAACTAGGTGGCCACCTAGGGTGCCGCTGTAGCAAGGGTGCTTCTCCAGTATTTATTTATTTTTTGCAGTAAAAAAAGTTTCCTTAATATATGCTGAATGAGAACAGGAAAAGGTGAAGAGTATGACAACCTGTGAGAAGACTGAAGAAAAAAGTAAACTGGATGGTGTAGGCAGACCAAGATGGGGGCACTGGGTGGTGCGGGAGGGGTGCTGTGGAGCCTTTTTGCCTAGGGGCACCAGTTGAAGACAGACAAGCCCTAGCCATATGACCATTGCCTTGTCTATACTCCAGTTTGTCTCATGTGCCTCCAGTTTTTGCATTCCTGTCCCCTATCATTTGCTGGTGTACTTGTTCAGAGTCTGCTTGTAATGCACATCATCTTCATACATCACATTTGTCGATCTGTCCCTTCGGCCTATTTGCTGATGTAGTCCATCACCAGCATGAAAAGGAATGGGCTTAAGAGTTGTGCTGTGCTGTGCTTACTCCTACTGGAAACCCTTCAGTTGAGTCTGAACATCATTGTTCATATTCTTCATTCTACCAATGTTTCTAGGACTTTGCGACCTTGTTATGCTTTCTCCAAGTGTAGGAATGCTCAGGTGGACTCAAACTTCACCTTCAGCTTCCCCTCCTGGAGTTACACACTCTTATGGTGAGACAACCCTACATCATTTTCCACCAGGACAGGCTTTCTTTTGAGAACTAATCCTTCTGTTATGCCTATAGTGGTTTCAGATTTTGTTTTAAGTCAGTCTGTTCTTTTCCCTGTATTCTGACCACAGTGGCAATGTGGTCGAAGGAGAGGTTGTACTCCAGATGTCCACAGTTAACACCTTATGAATGGCATCTGCTGTGTGTGTGTGTGTGTGTCTCTGTGTGTTGTGTGTGCGCGAGTGCGTGCGTGCGCATGTGTGTGTATGTTGTGTGTGCACGTGTGTGTGTGTGTGGTGTGCGCATGCGTGTGTGTGTCTCTTTATAAATATATATATGTTCATATAAATATGATCTATGACAGTTGTTCAGCTGGCACTACATTGAATGACAGTTTTATCAAAATGTAATACTGTAAACTGAGACGGCTTTGTCAAACTCAACAAGACCCTTAAAATAAACATGCAAAACAGCTTCCCCTGCATCTTACATATATGAACTCTGAGACTGAACAACAGTGGGGAAATTCTGTTACCCCGTTTAATATCGATATTGGCATAAACACACACCACATGGAAACCATTTAAGTGAATGGAATATACACTGAAAAATTATCGTACCTTAGAAATAAGTAATTTGTTGATCTAATGCCTCAAAGTAAAATTTGATTAAAGCAGGATTGACACAATGACTGGAACCACTCACCACATACACACACACACACACACACACACACGTGTGTGTGTGTACACACGCATGTGAGAGCTATCGCATATGCATGGCTATATAACCCTAATCCTACATCGTCTTGTATCTTTTCAGATCATATGCATCTAGCCCATAGTCCTGTAAACACACATCCTCAGTTTTCTTTATGGCTGTCTTTTAAAACATGCAGTCCATCTGACTCTCCTTTATTTTGCTTTCTTGAATATAGTGTTTCTCATTTTTTTTTTACTCTCATTGAAGGTACTCAGTCTGTCTTTTGTTCAAAATGGTATGTTTTCTTATAAAAATGGAACCCTAAACTGTCATCAATTAGTTAAAATGATCAATAACATGTTGAGGCTGAAAAGAAAATTTGTCAAAACACCCTAGAATACACTGTAAGAGAACCCAGTCCTCAGCACACAATATAACATCTGCTCCCTCACAAGCACATACTGTAAGTCCACACAGCTCAGTAATGAATTATCAGGAAAACAGACCTAAGCCCATAAGGTCCACTAAATCTGTTTCTGCAGAGGGAAATGTTTTAGCCCTAGGTGATTGTGTAGTAATCCATAGCAACTCCATCCACACTCAGCAGTGACTGGACAAAAAAAGGATGACTGTAGGCTATTTGTTTGGTACCAAGATCCACAATGTCGTAAGGGCCCTTAAACCAGACGCATTTGACTGTTACCTAGTGGCTGCCCATGTGGGAGTGAATGACATGGGGTGCTGCACCCACAGTGATACGCAGAGAGACATGACAGTGCTTAATGTGTGTGTTAAATTCACAAAATACACTAGTTTTGAGTAGTATCTTGCCTTCATCTAGAATGTTGCCTAGATACGAAGACAATTGCCTTTAACACTTGACAAAGTAGTAAGTGTTATTCTAAGGGGATCCACTATGTATCTACCTAGGATGAGATGGTAGGTAAGACTTCCTGTTTTGCTAGGGATGGCCTACACCTCTCATATCAGGGCTTCTACATACTGGATAAAGCTTTTGCTGCCCCAACAGTACTATTTTATGCCTAGTTCCACTGATGGACATTCATACCCAGCAAACTCAAACTCCGACTGACATCATGGAGACACTATTCAATGCTAGGAGTCTTAATAGAAAGATATCCAAGCTTGAGGGCCTCATGCAACTCAAACACATTGATATTTGTGTAGCTACTGAGACACAGGTTCACTTCAATGATGACACTCCCACTATACCAGGGTTTACACCTATTATTTCTCCAGGCCCTTGGGTAACTGTTGGGGCTATCAGTATTTGCCATAAAAAACATAATATCATGTAAAATTGCTCCCAACCCTAACTTGGAGCTCCTCAAGAAACCTCCATTAATAAATCCAGCTACTCATTGCTAGCAACAGATCTCCATCAGTTTCCCCTTAAAGCACATGAAAGTTACCGTAACACCACTGAGGAGTTCAATATTAAACCAAATACCTTCTTGCTAAGAGATTTAGTTACTCAGGCATTAATCAGCACACTTAAACCTCTAAAAATAGATATGGGCAGCATTTCCTGGACTTTTTTAATGTCGATGCACTAGACTGTATTGTAAAACTACTCACTAAAGGCTCCAATATCCTTGATTTGGTCCTTACCAAACTAATCCCTGCCTGTACTCCAGCCACATCTCTTCATCCCTAATTACATCTCAACTCAAGTCAGTCATTTTCTTTGTTAGGCCTAGTGCTTCACCCCCACCACCATATGAGATCATGGGACTTCACCAGGACTAATCCAGCTTCAGCTTTTAGAAGACTTCTGCAAAATTCTTAACAATCCCTTGCAAATGGACCCAACAGACAAGGCTGCCACATTCACCTCTGACTTTCAACAACATCTAAACAGCTGCATGGAAAAGTCAGATGCTATTCAGTCCATCCAATGTGAATTTTGGGTCCTCATGCCACTTTTCTGATCTGCCTTGGCAGTGTTAATGCTTCAGCCTCAAGCCCCTTTAAACTTTTTCTTTCCATAATGCATTAGATTTATCTCAGATCTCATTTGTCACCATCGTGAGCAGACATGGATCATTTCTTGGTGTTCAAGTTAAGTGCTCCACCTCGTTTTTTCTTTCAGGACTTGACATTTCTGTATTTCTCATATGTCTAGCTAATAGAATCGGTGCTATTTTTACTGAGTGGTGTGTATTTCTCATAGGTCTAGCTAATAGAATCGGTGCTATTTTTATTGAGTGCTGTTCTGGTTTTTGCACTTCTGGCTGTTTTAGCCCCTTTTCCTTCCCTATCTTTGTCATTGGTGTTTTGTTGCCACTTCACTTTTTACGTTGACTCGCTTTTTAGTCTTCTAAGTTTGTCTTCTGTGAATGCATAACCCTTTTTTCCCTTAACAGTGTCTGTTTCTGGTGTAGCCCACTTAGTTTCTACCATGGACAAAGAAAAGTGCTTCAAAAAGTGCAGCAAGTGTGGACACAAGACAACTCCCAAGGCAGTCATGAGCTGTGTGTAGTGTGGGTATGGGACATCTATCAGCACAATGCTCGATTTGCTTAGCTTTTGGATCCAGAGCAGTATCAGACAGGTGGAACATGCATATTAAAAAGGGGCTTTTGTCTGCAGAGTGAGGATTTCGGTATAAAAAATTCTAGCAAAAAGTGTAAAGGTAAAGCCTTGGAACCAAACAAGGAGACATGACAGGGATTTGGAATCTTTTTCAGCTCTGAAGGCTCTGATAGATGTTCCTTCGGCTTTGACACCAACTTATTCTCCTCCATTGGCTCCAGAGCCATCAAGTCAAGCTTCTTCTGAGAAGGAACTGTCAGGGATCCCTACTTGGCCTTCTTCCACATCATGTCTATGATCCTTCAGGTCCTAAATGATTACGTCATAGGCAGACCTAGATCACTTGATGAGGATCATTTTCAAGATGTAGATTGAAATGAGATCCATACCATCTCCTTTGGCTGCAAAGGTAAGTGGTAAGTCCTTATGCCCCCTTCTGACTCCTCCCCCTTTTCAGATCTTGGCTGTGGTGGCATCAAAGCCGAATCTGAACCTGAGGCCTGTTCTTGCCATGCCAACCTTAACTCAGAGATGGCAGTGGGAGCTTTGGATCTGACACAGTTAACTATGACAGCTTTGCGGTTGTTGACTTGGGGCCACTGACAACAATAATGCATGGGTGCTGTTGCAGGTGTTTTCATGCACATCTCAGTTGATGGTGTCACTGTTTGGGACTTCACCGATCCCCTCCATGGAGTCATCCCCACTCTCTGATTTAGGGATTCCATCTTCAGTTCTGATCATTTCCCCTCCAGAGGAACAGATCTGGTTACCATATCAGCCATCTTTATATCCAGCAGAAGGTAGTAGGGTTCTCCTCTTTATAAGCAGGATGGTTGCCTCTCCCTTGAGAGCAGAGACACAGACCTCATTAGGATCGGCTCCACCTGTGACTCCCAGTACTTCACTCTATTTTTCACATCAGGCAACAGACTCCAGCTGCAGGCCTGAAAGCTCCTGCTTCTCTAAAGATTCAGGACATATCCTTCCAGATGTACCGAGAAAGAGAATGGTGTAAGAGGAAACAGACTTTCCATTGGAATCTTTGACATCAGACACAGACTCAGATGACAGACTCAGATGACAGAGAGATTTCCCCCCAAACCCCCTTCTGAGGATGCCACCTTTGATGATATTTTAGAAGATATGTGGCAGAGGGGATCATGGCCCACTGACCCCTCCTTCCGGACATGGGGGTTCTCTTTGAGGCTTATGGCTTATCCCCATCTACTTTTCTGGTGGTTCCTCCACCAGACAAGTTAATCAATCTTGCTACAAGGAGGTCATGGCAGGAGCCAGACAAGTGCAAGGCAGTACCATGGAAGCTCAATAAGATTCTTAGACCTTCAAAGGATAGACAGCTTTGGATCAAGTCAGCTACGGTGAATTTCATTATCATGGCAGCAGTGAAAAAAACAGCTGATTAAAGATATGGCCTCTATCCATGGGTTCCTATGAGTACAACGAAAATGCATTATGTCAAATGCGTTTTCATCGACACATGTAGAGCGAACAGGCAAAAAAGCGAAGCGGCTGTTCAGCGAATTCTTTCCCTGGGAAAGAAGTTGCTTGACCGCTTCATTGTTTTGCTGTGTTCTGAAGTGTAGTGTGGTCCCTTGTCTGGTATAGCTCCAGAGCGTGATTGTGCAGCAGTTGCTGACCTTAGGGTTAGGGTGCGGGTTAAGGTAAGTGCATATGTATGAAAGTGTTTACTGTTTTATATTTTGTGTTAGAGGTATGGTTGAGTTATGTGTGTATGTGTTTTCAGCTGTTTACTTTTGTTTTGGGGGGTAGAATTAGGGTTAAGGTAAGTGTGTATGTGTTTGGAGCTGTTTATGTAAATGTGCGAGATGTGGGGTTGGAACAGGGATTTCTTTCCCTAGGAAAGAAATCTCTGTTCTGTGGATTCGACATTTTCAGCTTTCACTGAAAATGTGTCAATGTAACATCGTTCACTGTTTTTAGCGTTCGATGTTGCAATATAGACCCCTATCCATCCCCCTAACAAGGAGTCTAAGGAGATGGATAAATGAGGGGAATTAGGTTAACACTTTGTATACTTTTATTTTAAGCCTTAAAGTAAAAGTGAAAAATTTAAGGGCTCTGAATTATGCCATTCATATGAAACAATTCTGGGATTTGGCACACCAGGCCCTGATAACTCTTGAGAAGACCCCTAACATCAGAGAATAGGAAAACAGCTGGAGATTGCTTTGAGCACAATGGTTATTTTCTCTAACCTTTTCATGCACCTCATATTATGCTGAGGATGGAGCAGAGAGGGCAGCTGGAGCAAGTGTGGCTATGAGACGCCAGCCTGGCTGCACCTTTGTAAGTTTGCAGATCACTTCAAATCATCTTTCAACAGTACCCCCCTGAAGGCAATTCACTGTTTGGTCCATCAGAGAAAGTACAGAAGTGAGTACAGAATGACAAAATGTTTCCTGTGAGACCCCACAAAAATCATATAGTAGGAATCAAATAGTCCCAAGGTTACTCTGGTTCAGAAAGACCAAACATCAGCCATTTGATATATCTTCTGACAGAGGTGGCTGTGACAAAGGCAGCCCTATTAATGGGCACAGGTCCACAGGCAGAGGAGGTCTGCTTAACTAGGGATTCCATGAGCCCTTCTCTGACAAGCAACCCAAATGGTCTGAAGGGCTGTCTAACTTATTCGCTCTGGAGGCATTCGGGAGTTATTTATCCCCTAACCCTACTGTGTGTATGGCCATCACAGAAGACAGATGGGTCAAAGGAATAATATCCAGAGGCTACTCTGTACTTTTTCCTACTCCTCAAAATCAAAACAGCCTTTGACAAATGTTCCATCCAATCAGACAATGGCAGTGTAGAAAGAGATTGTTTTGTTGCTCCACAGAAGAGCCATCTAGGAAGCCCCAGAAGACCAGATACTGTAAGGCTTTTATTAGAGATTCTTTTTGGTTCCAAAGAAAAAAAAAAAAAAACAGTACTTCAGGTCTATATTGAACCTCAGCCACTTGAAAAAAAAGATGTCAAAAA
The DNA here is from genome assembly GCF_019279795.1 of Protopterus annectens. NCBI lineage: Eukaryota > Metazoa > Chordata > Ceratodontiformes > Protopteridae > Protopterus > Protopterus annectens. The sequence goes on from NC_056736.1 coordinate 743,942,952, forward strand.
GACCTAGTTCAGGATGGTCACAGTGCAGTCATTACTGCCCTGTCTATAGGTAAATGACTCAATGTGCTCAGTAGACCTCCAGGACACTTAACATCACATAAAGATTGCAAAGGTTTCCCAGAAGTTTCTTTGCTTCCATCTAGGAGCAAGCCATTATCAATTCAGAGCTCTGCCCTTCACTCTGACCACAGTCCCGTGGTTGTTCACCAAGTACATGGCAGTCAAGTCCACCTACGTCTTCAGGGATTCTAAGTTTCCCATACTGACTCCTAGCTGATCTCACAATAAAGTCTGTCATTTGAGGCGAGAGAGTATCTGCTGAGGCAGTAATTATCTTTGGGAATCTCCACAAACTATCAGAAGTTAATTGTTCAGCTGACCCAGATGATTCTTTTCATAGGCTGTCAACTGGACACCATCAAATGGTTTGTCTCCCACCCAACAGGATTTAGACATTCAGGTTGGCAGTTCAAAACCGTCTACAGGCTACATCCCCAACAGTTGCCTTAGTCTTAAGGGTTCTAGGGTTAATGGATTTGTCAAAATTAATGGTACAGTTTGCTTGTTACCACATGAGAATTTTTCAGCGGCTGTTGCCAATGCAATGGTCTCAGCTCCTACATTAGCTTTCTAAGCAAATTTTAATAGCCAATACCTGCAGCCAGCATTTACAATATTGGATAGACTCCCATATTATTCATTTTGTAGCACAGTTTGATTTTTTTAGATTATAGAAGTAGTAGTAACCACAAATGTCTTCTCAATGAGGTGTGGGGGTTGTTGCAGTAGGAGGTCTAAGGTTTATGTACACCTCAAACAAGGCCGATATTCAAATAAATGTCCTAGAGATGCAAGAGGTTCTCCTAGTGTTGCAAAAACTTCATAGGTTCATAGGTAGGTACTAGGCTATCGGCCCAAGGGCCTACGTAAGCCTAGCCAGCAAGGTACCATAGCTTACGCCACCCAAGAAAGTTATTTTCCTGTGCCACTCTCCAGCAGAGACACAGAAGTGATCCCCTGGGTGTATTTCCTATTTCTCATCCACTCATCAAGAATTTTCTTGAAGAGTGCTAATAAAGAACTTTGCTTGACATAGATGGGTAGCTTGTTCCAGAGTATAGGAAGTCTCTGGGACAGGAATCTATCCCTCCAGCATGTCCTGTTTATTGTGGTGACAAGGTTTAGGTCCCAAGAGCGTGTAGCTTGGAGAGATTGGGATTTCTTTAGGTGTAGCATGTCCAACAGCTCTGGGTTTAACATAGCTTTATATGTTAGGCAGAGATCACCTCGAAGTAGGCGATATGCTACGGAGTAAAGCTGCAGTTTTTTAAGGTGGTCATGACAAACTTCCTCTGGGAGTGAGCTCTGTCCAGTGGACAACATTGTAGTAGTTTGGTATATCAACAAACAGGGAGGAACCAGATTGTACCCCTTATGGCAGGAAGCAGTGAAGGTTTGGCAATGAGCAATGACCTTACACTGTTTTTGTACAGCAACAAACATAGCAGACAGGCTTAGCTGATCCATTTTGATGCCTCACAAGTGGTTCCTCAATCCAGTGCTAGAGGAAAAGATTTTCAATTGCTGGGACTGTGATTTTGCTTCACCGGACAGCACCAGATGCATCAGGTATTTTGTCATGATCCCACCATAGGGATACTCACTGAAGGTTGCTCTAGTTGTGCAATGGCCTGTCTGTTTTTAAAATACTTTCCCACCCCTACTTACGATTCTTGCAGAAAGTGACCAAGTGCAAGGCTTCTGTTATCTTCATTGTCCATTCTAGCTCAGGCATATCTGGTTCCCACTTCTTGGGCCTCATCTCAGGGAGTCCTCCCTGGATATTAGATCTAGTGCATGATCTCGTTTCACACCCCTCCATGAAGTCTCAACAGGACCTTCCTAATCTCAAACCACTTGGTTTCTCCAGTTCCACTGATGGACAAAGATGCACCCCTCTCTTCAGAGGTGAATAGGATTTTGACTGCTTCTCAGAAAGAGTCAACCCACAGATTCTATAATGGAAAATGCGAAAGTTTTTTTATCTAGGTGTCTTCTTAAGGCACACTTATTTGACTTGAGCCCTAGTTTTTCTGCTGTTCAAGAGCAGATAACAGCTATTTCTGAGTTTCATGTGGCTCAACAAGGTCACACTTAATTTGGAAGCTAAACATGACTAAGTGCTTGAAAAAAGAGGCACAAACTTGTAAGTGCTTCTACATAAAGGTATATATTTCCAGGCATCTTATGATCCATTTGACCACTTGCCTAGTATTGTTTGCATGTTCCTATCTTGGAAAGGCCCTCTGCAGTGATCACTGTTTGGATTGCCTCTTCTGGTATACCCAGTACGGCGTACTTTTGAAATCTGTAGCTGTTTCACTCTAGGGAAGCATAGGCTCATCTAGCTGTTGGGGAAGGTGGCACCCAGCTCTTCTGCTACCTAGATCTCACACAATTAGGAACTTGATTTGTTGTAGGAAGGAAAGCTCTGACATGTAAAACATTCCTACAGTCATCACTCGCTGAGCTTGATGTAGTGAGATGAAAGAGCAAGTCTTGAAGTGCTGCCACAACAGCACCAGTTCAGCACAGCCACCAAGAATAGACACATAAAAGATGGTGATTGCAGAATTTCTCAGAAGATGGTAACTGTGGGGTGTGGCCCATTGTAGAAACAGGAAGGAGGACCACATGCTAGATCCTAGACTATGACCTTATTGATAGGAGACGAAAAGGGAGTTATCATTGTATATTGGGTAAAGCTTTCTCTTGTTCTGCCATTTAGTAGGTTTGCTTTCAGTATTAGTTAGAATTTCCCCTCACCCGGTAAGGGTTTGAGTTTGCATTCATCATACATCCCTGGCAACCACCTTGGGTCCATCCAAAGAATATAACTGTTAATATCATTGATGTATTAAAATCTCGAAGTAATGATGATAAATGCCCCGAATTGTTCCACTCTCATACTACCTTAGGTGGTCACACCCATCTCTGGGTTGGGTCATTTTGTGTTCTTCCTCCTTCTTTTGTAGCTCTTATCCAAAATAATTTCCCAAATATGTTCCCTAAAGGGGTCAGTAATAACACTGTGTTGTGAGAGGACTTTAGTGTAGATGCCTTAGGGAAAAGTCAACTCCCCTTAATAAAATGTTGTAGCAACCCTACTTGGTGCAGTTAACACAAACATCTGCCAGGTTGGATACAAAAACAGGTAATAGCTCAGCTTTATAACTTATCATGACCGATGTACAACAAAAATGTTTCCATATCAAGATACTGCCTAATTCCCTAAGTGACCATTAATCAGTAGAGTCCAAATCCATAGGTTCATAGGTTCATAAGTGTGTACTAGGCTAATGGCCCTGGAGCCTTTACAAGCCTAAGCCATAGAAGTGCCCTGGCATCGTGCCACCTGACGTTAGTTCCCAGTGCCTGTATCAAGTAGAGCCACTGGAGTGATCCCCGTGGTGAACTTTCTATTTCCTATGCACTCGTCAAGATTTCTATTGAAGACGGCCAGTGAGGTCCTCTGCTAGACATGTATGGAAAGTCTATTCCACAGCATGGGCAGTCTCTGGGTTATGAACCTTGTCCTTCCAGCATGTTCTGTTGATTGTGGTAATGAGGTTGAGGTCTCTGTGTGGTGTGGTGGGATTGGGATTTCTTTTGATGTAGTATTTCTAACAGAGCTGGGTTAGACATGGCTTTGTAAGTCAAGCAGAGATCACCTCTTAGTAGACGATATGAGACAGAGAATAGCTGGAGTTTTTTCAGTCTGTCCATGTAGGACATGTGTTTAACACCTAAGATCCTCTTCATGAGGTACTTTTGTGGCCTTTCCAGCTGTTGCATGTGTCTAGTGAAGTACATGCCAAATGGGGCATTATACTCGATGATTGGCCTAATGAGGGAAGAGTAGAGAGAGATGATGACCTCTTTCTTCCTGGATGCAAAACCCTTGGTAATGAGATGTGCCACGTAGAAGGACTTTCTGACCACAGTGGGAATGTGGTCAAAGGAGAGGTTGCTGTCAACCTGTGTCCCCAGTTCTCTTATAACACCTTCAGTGTTCAGTGGGCTCCCATCAATGTGGTAATTAGTGGGAACTGAGTTTTTCCCAAAGGGGATGATGATGCATTTTTTGGCATTAAGCTTAAGGCCATGGTTTCGACACCAGTCATTGGTCTCAGTGAGGCCTTTCTGTAGGATGTCTACATCACTTGGGGAGTTAATAATGGCTCCCAGTTTGCATTCATCTGCGAACTTGGTCAGCCAAAGTCCATCCGTGTTGGCCTGGACATCTGAGAAGTAGATGCCAAACAGGAGAGGACCCAGGACCGATCCCTGTGGGACTTCACTCATGACTGGTCTGCAGTCTGACTTGGAGTTCACTACTTTCACACTGTGGGTTATTTCTGTGAGCCAATTTGCAACCCACCTAGTGATATAGGGATTGATGCTTAGTTTGGTGAGTTTATCAGTAATTCCTGAATGGGGAGTGGTATCAAAGGCCATGGCCAGATCGAGTTAGCCTGTATGAACTGCCTTGCCCTCATCAACAGCTCTGGTGACTGACTCAAAGAAGTCAACCAGGTTGAGCAGGCATAATCTACCTTTCACAAAACCAAATTGAGTGAGATCTAGAGTTTGGAGATTCCCTATATCCTTGTTAATTATGTCCATGATGATGCACTCCATAGCCTTACATATCAGACTTGTCAGGCTAATGGGGCGACAATTCTCAAGGTCAGTAGTCACTCCCCCTTTATGGAGATGTGCCACGTAGAAGGACTTTCTGACCACAGTGGCAATGTGGTCGAAGGAGAGGTTGCTGTCAACCTGTGTTCCCATCTATGAATCTAGTATAATGCCCCTTTTGGCATGTACTTCACTAGACACATGCAACAGCTGGACTTAATGGAGGGTTGAGAGGGTGGCCTAATGTTTAAGGTGTCTGCCTTACAAACACAAGGTGCAGGGTTTGCGTCTCACAAGGGATAATTGGCTAGGCTTAAAATGGCTCCCAAGGGAAGTTAGCTTAGTACTAATATATGAACCTATGAACCTATGAGAGGAATGACTGTAGCAGTGCACCATTCAGTAGGGACAAAGCCTGAGGTGAGGCTGTGATTGAATGGGGCACACAGATGTGGTGCCAGTTCACTTTGTAGTTCATGTAGAACACATCCAGGGATATTGCCAGTTCCCATGGAAGCTGTATTTTTGGCCTTGGACAGTGCATCTTTAACCTGTGCTGCAGTAATGCTGGATATATGGCATTCCTCTGGTATTGTGATTGATCCTTTAGGGGGGAGAGAGGGGTAAAGTTGGCACTGAATCTGTCGGCCAATATGTTGGCAATATCTGTTGGCTCAGTATAGGAGGTACCATTGTGCAGTAACTCAGAGCAAACCTGGGTATTGCCATGGAGATTCTTGATATAAATATTGAAGGCTTTGTGGTTGTTTTTAGTGTCTGCCGCAATTCTTCCTTCATAGCTGGCGTTAGAGGTTTTGATGAGGGATCTCAACTTTTTGTTGAGGCTAATAAGGGAGATGTTATGTGATCCTATCTCGCCTACATTCTGTACTGATGGGTTCGGAGCCGATCCCTCGGCTCTGACTCGGCACGCTTATGCTATAGAGCGAGGCCTCTTATTGGCTGAGCTATCTTTATCCCAGGATGCACCACCACTAATCCCCCAGATCTCGTTTGCCGCTAACAAGCTTAGACGTGGTCTCAACTTGGCTGGGCTAAGTACTATTTATTTAGGCTTTTTCCTGTCACAAATTTCCTTACTTTGAACCCAAAAGCTGTTTTAACAGCTATTGTTGTTATATTAGTGTGATTGGTGAATTTCTGTTGAAAAATTCGTGATTTTTTTAGTCAGGGAAGGTTTCCCGTTTTAGTTAGAGGGGCCTTCCCCTGTTGCTTTGCTGCTTGTGTCTCTTTCTTGGGTCAAGTACCTGTTTAAGTTAGAGGGTCTTGACTCTCTTTCTTTTTTTCTATCTGTTTAACTGTTTAGTGTTTAAAAAAAATATATATATAAATTTGTTAAAGTTGTTGGATTTAACTTTACCTTTTGTCTAGTTTAGTGTTTTTTCACTTAGATAGGTTCTGTGGTAAAACAGTTATGTCTAAAGAACACAAACCCTCCGGGTTTAAGAAATGCACGAGGTGTGGTTTTAAAATGTCCATAACGGACGACCACTCCTCGTGCGTCTATTGCTTAGGTGCTAAGCACCTACAAGAGTCGTGTAGTGTCTGCCACGCGTTCTCTTCTAGGGTCCTCCAGGAGAGGAAGAACAAATTAATCCTCAAGGGATTAATCAAGCCTTCCTTCGAGGAGGCTTTATCTTCCTCTCTGTCTCCTTCTAAAAAGAAGAAAGTGTCGGCTCCGACCAGTCAGTCGGAACCGACCGCTAAAAAATCTAAGCAGACTTCTCCATCGGCTCCACGGACTTCGGAGCCGAGGTCGGAACGGTCTGCCTCGATGCCTCCAGCCTTGACCCCTCTGGTTTCGGAGCCGAGGTCTGGGGCATCGAGAGGCGGGTTACCCTCATCGGCTGATATTGGAGCCGATAAGGGTTACCGGCTCAGACTCTTCCCCCTCGGAGCCGAAGTCCTTATCGGCACCGAGGGAAATTTCCTTGAAACCTTCCTCGGAGCCGATAGTTGTTGAGTCCATTCGGAGCCGGTCCCCGAGCCCTTCGGAGCCGATGGAGAAATCGGTTCGGGCCCGATCGGTATCCTCTAGATCATCCAAGATGTCTGATTCGGACATCGACAGGGTGCTCCTTCGACTCTTCCAGTCTCCTGTGTTCCAAAAGCTAGTTTCGGCTCCAGCCCATTTGGCTTCGGAGCCGATGGTCCACTCCCCTACTGTGGTTCCTCCTCCAACAGCTTCGGCACCGTTGGAGCCGGTGCTGGTGGAACCTGTAGAGGTGTTAGGGTCGGGCCCGACCCTTGCTCCAACTCCGGCTCTGGGGTCGGAGTTCAGTACACGGACTTCTTCCTTCGGCCCTGGGGGGGAGGCTTCGGGATTGATGTTTTCGGTCCCTCTTGGTGCGTCGGCGGCTGGAGTGCCGTCCACTGTCGTGGCCACGGAGGTGGGACCCTCCCAGGATTCTGGTGGTCCCGCCTTCAGGGCTATGAGGAGTGCATTAGCCAAATCTTCCTTGGCTACCTCCACGGTTTCCCCAGCTCCTTCCCTGCATACGGAAACTGGGTCGTTGGTAGTCCCCCTGTCCTTAGACAGCGGAGCCCCCGGGCCTCAGGTTACCCCCCGCTGGGGTTTCTCCCCCTCCTGGAGGCCCTTCTGAAGCCTCTTTGGAAGAACCCCCCAGGAAAAGATCGTGCAAGAGGAAGCACGTTGACTCCCCTGATGAGTCTCTGACATCCGACACTGATCTCGATGATGCAGAGGGGTCCCCCAAGTCGTCCTCGGATGATGTCTCCTTTGCAGACATCCCGGAAGCCCTAAAACAACGAGGCGGCTGGCAGTCCAAACCTCCCTCTGCTGATGAGTCGTTGTTCCTGAAGGCCTTCGGGGCTCAGCCCTCCGCCTCCCGGGTGTCTCCGCCCTTTGACGAGCTCTTGGATTTGATCTGTCGAAGGGCATGGGAACACCCAGACTCTGTGGAACCGGTGCCTGCTCGTCCGAACAAATTTCTCTCGGCGCCCCCTGATAGAGAGTTCCTAACTAAAGGTGTGGCTGTAGATGCTTTGGTGGTGGCATCTGCTACCCAGCAAGATGTAGCAGAGGCTTCTACGTCCGTCCATCCTCCTAATAAGGAGTCTAGGAGCATGGATCGGCACGAAGCGCACCTCAGTTCAGCGGCCTTTACACTGAGGTCCTTGAACTACCTTACGCACTTTACCAGATTTCAGAGGGATCTGATTAAGGAGCTATCCGATACCCTCTTGGGTAACCTGCCTGAGGAGCTGGCCCAGACGGTTGGCTCTCAGCTGGCTACAATGTCGTCCATTTCGAACTCGTCCATGAGGCTCATTTCTTATGCGGCCGGGCGAGTAGAGCGGCGGTACAGGCATTGCTCACGGAGACAAGCCTGGCTCCGCCTGTGTCATTTCGCGGAGGCCTTTAAGTCTTCATTTGCCGACGCCCCCTTTGATGGGTCCTCCCTGTTTGGACCCAAGGTAAAGGACACACTAACCCGCTGTGAACAGGAGGGTAAGACTCTGACTGCCGTAGGGGCACGATTTTCCACTCCCTTTCGGCCTTATCCCAAGGCTAAAAGAGGAGGGAAAATGTGGTTCCGTAGATCTCAGAAGCCTTACCCCTCTCAGCAGGAGGATTCCCCTTCCAGAGGCAGAGGAGGGGGAAATTCTTCCGGAAGACGCCGTCCCATAGGCGGCAGAGGCCCTCGCAACACTGGAGAGACCCCAAGTCCTTTCGTGGCTCTTCAGCCTTTCATAGTCCCTGAGGGATTGCCCGGCTGTGCTGCTCCGGAGCCAGTCGGGGGTCATTTCTCGAAGCACCTAAAGGCCTGGGAAGGTATCACTCAGGACCGATGGGTGCTTCGGATTATCGCCGGAGGTTACTCCATCCCATTCTCTCACCCCCCCCCAGTCCAAAAAAATCCCAGACCCGCCACCCAGTCAACGGGATACCGCAGCCTCGGAAGTTTCAAAGCTGCTGCAAAAAGGAGTCATCCAACCGGTCCCCGCAGACCAGATCAGATTAGGGACTTACTCAAGATTCTTTTTGGTGCCAAAAAAGACCGGGGACTTGAGGCCCATTTTGGACCTCAGCATCCTAAACCGTTCAGTCAGAAAGTCCAAGATCCGAATGGTCACCCTACAAACCATTCTCCCATTGCTGGAGAAAGGTGTTTGGATGTGCTCCATAGATCTCAAGGACGCTTATTATCATATCATGGTACATCAAGCGTCCAGGAGACATCTGCGCTTCAGCCTAGGAGGCAGTCATTTTCAGTTCCGTGCGCTGCCCTTTGGTCTCACCACAGCCCCCAGGGTGTTCACCAAGTGTTTGGCGGTTGTGACTGCTCACCTGAGAAGTCTAGGATTCCAGGTGTTTCCGTATCTAGACGACTGGCTCCTAACTGCCACCTCCAAGCATCTACTTCTGCGGAGCCTACAAGCCACTGTATCACTGGGCAATTCCCTTGAAATCACCTTCAATTGGCCAAAGTCTGTGTTGCTGCCATCTCAACGAATAAGATTCATAGGGGTAGAGATAGAGTCAAACCAAATGCGGGTCTATCTACCTACAGACAGGATACAAACCATACAGGCTCAAGTTCGAGCCTTACTTCCCAGATCCAAAGTCCCAGCCAGTATGGTCCTGCAGCTATTGGGATCCATGTCCGCCACGGTTCTTCTAGTCCCCTTGGCAAGGTTGCACATGAGAATTCTCCAGTGGCTTCTTTCAGCTCAGTGGTCCTTTCAGGAACTCCCCCTCAGTCACCTTGTACGGATCACGGAATCTTGCAGACGGGACCTTCGCTGGTGGCTAGTGCCCTCCAACTTGGATCAGGGACGACCCTTTGTTCTACCTCCTCCGGCAGCCACTTTGACCACGGACGCCTCCCGGACGGGGTGGGGGGGGGCATTCCCTGGGCAGGTCAGTCCAAGGCAAATGGCATCCGGAAGAGATTTTGCTTCATATCAACATCTTGGAAATGAGGGCAGTACTTCTGTCCCTTCAAGCCCTTCACGATTATCTCCCTCAGGGCGTAATTGCTGTTCACTCAGACAACATGTCAGTTGTTTGGTACCTGAACAAACAGGGAGGGACCAGATCCTATCCTCTTTGCAGAGAAGCCATGAGAGTTTGGGATTGGGCAGTCTCGACCAAACACTTCCTAGTGGCTACTCACATACCGGGCAAGTCCAATGTGATAGCCGACAGATTGAGCAGGACCATCCTCTCTCCTCACGAATGGTCTCTGAATATGACAGTTGCAAGTCAGATTTTCAGCGAATGGGGAGTTCCGTGTTGCGACCTCTTTGCGACTCCTCTGAATGCGAAGTGCAAAGAATTCTTCTCCTTAACCCCGGCTCCGGGGAAGAGCCCCATGGACGCTTTAGTCCATCCTTGGCCCACCGGCTTGCTTTATGCCTTCCCCTCCAGTTCCTCTCCTTTCCAGAGTGATTCAAAAGGCATCTCTCTTGGGGAGCAAAATGATCTTAATTGCTCCTTACTGGCCTCGTCAAGTGTGGTTCCCCTATCTTCGGAAACATGCCCTGGAAGGTCCATGGTTCCTGGATCAGATCCCAGACCTACTGGTTCATCAGTCGGGACTATTCCACCAGTCCCTACACACCTTAAAATTGACGGCTTGGCTCCTCCTCTTCCGACGATAGTCAGGAGTTATACATTGGATCCAGATGTGGTACACATTTTATCTTCGGCCCATAAGTCTGCTACAAAGAAACTGTATTCTAGCAAATGGAAAAGATTTGCTATTTGGGCTCAACTCCGGGGCCTAGACCCCATTTCTATTCCCGTGGCAGAAGTACTAAAATTTCTAACTTCTCTTTTCAATCAAGGCTCTTCAGTTTCTACCATCAAGGTGCAATTGGCAGCAATTTCTAATTTTCACGAATCCATAGACCCACCTTTAATGAGCAACAGATTGTGTAAGACCTTCTTGAAAGGTGCTGCTCTATTAAGACCTCCGATTTCTCATCCTGCACCTCCATGGGATCTCGATATAGTGTTACGCCTTGACTTCTTTCCCCTTTGAACCGGCAGCTACATGTGATCTAAAGTTTCTGTCATGGAAGACAGCTTTTCTGGTGGCGATTACTTCTGCCAGAAGAGTTTCAGAGCTTCAAGCTTTGTCAGTAAAACCCCCATACTTGGTTTTTCACAAAGACAGAGTATCCCTCAGACCAAATCCTTCCTTTGTCCCTAAAGTTTGTTCTACTTTCTGCTTACAACAATCGTTAGAGCTTCCAGTTTTTTTCCCAAAATACTCTAACAAAGCGGAGTTCATATTCCACACACTAGATGTCCACAGACAGTTATGTTTTTATTTAGACAGGACCAAACAAACAAGGAAAACAGATCAGTTGTTTGTATCCTGTGCAGATAACAAATTGGGCAAAGCTGTCACAAAGGTCACTATTGCCAAATGGATCAGGGACTGTATCACTCAAGCTTATTTTTATTCTAACAAAGAGCTTACCACCTCTGTCAAGGCTCATTCTACAAGGGCTATGGCTACTTCGATAGCATTTCATTCTAAGCTTGCTATTAGTGACATTTGTGCTGCTACATGGTCTTCCCCGCACACCTTCATTTCCCACTACAAATTAGATGTGGCACCTAGAGGACGAGCTTCATTTGGTTCCACAGTGCTCAGGAGTGTTTTCCAATGAGCCACCCAGGATTTAGGTGCTAGGGACGCTGTCCCATCAGTACAGAATGTAGGCAAGATAGGATCACATAACATCTTTTAGTTATGTACTCACCATAACTTCAGATGTTTGGGATCCATCTCACCTACATTCCTAATAACCCACCCTCCTTCCCCCTTCCTTGGAGATCAGAGGATATCAGAAGGTCCGAATCCTGTTGTTTCATCTTGAAACATCTAACAATGTTATATAATCAAGTTGTGCATGTGTGCATGTATGCGGACAAACAAGATCTGGGGGATTAGTGGTGGTGCATCCTGGGATAAAGATAGCTCAGCCAATAAGAGGCCTCGCTCTATAGCATAGCGTGCGAGTCGAGGATCGGCTCCGAACCCATCAGTACAGAATGTAGGCGAGATGGATCCCAAACATCTGAAGTTATGGTGAGTACATAACTAAAAGATGTTAAGTTGTCAATCTCGCCTTCATTCTTGCTTGATGGGTTCGGAGCCGATCCTCGGCTCCGACTCGGCACTTGCTTTAGCTCGAGAACTCCTTTTACCAGCTCGAGGCAGCCCCATATCCCATGATGCAAGGCAGGAAGTACTCAGATCTCGTTTGCCACTTCGCTTGGGAGGTCTTCTCTTTACCAGCTCCTGGTAAGTAGTTCACATTTGTGATATTTCAAGCCCCTTTTAGTTTAAAACTAATTTTTTGATAGTTTAATTTTAATTCTACCCTTTTTCTGACAGAAATCCCTGTCTCTTTTAATTTTTTGTTAGTCAATTTTCCCTATCCCATCCCCCCCCCCTGTTAGGGTGTGTGTGTTGGTGTTTTTTATAAAATACCTCTTGGTATTTGTTTAATTTAATTTTGACTGGTGTGTCTGTGTGTGTTGTGTTTAGGCACCATGTCTAAGGAGAGGGTTTCAGGTTTTAAGAAGTGTGACTCGTGCTGTCAGAAGATGTCTCTGACAGACGGTCACACTTCTTGCCTGTACTGTTTGGGCCCTCTTCACCTGCAGGACTCCTGTGCTATTTGTCACTCCTTCAGCCAGAGAGTCCTGCAGGAGAGACGCAAGTTGATTCTCAGGGGTCTTCTTGCCGGAGGGCTCTCCGCCAAGTCGGCTCCACAAAATCAACAAAACTGCCAAGGCCCAGGCTTCTGTTTCTAAGCCTGCGGCCTCGGCCGACCGTATTGAGTCGAGATCGGCTCGGCTGGAGCCGATTCTGATCCACAAAGCTTTCGCCAATGGCTATCGGTGCCGAATCTGTTTTGACCACGATGTCGGCTCGATCGGCTCCGACACCCATGTGGCGCATCGGTGTCGGCCCGATCGGCTCCGACACCGTTACTTTGGTGGCTGTATCGGCTCCGCTGGAGCCGATACATCGAGACGCTCTGTCGGCTCCGAGTCGGTGCCGACAGGACCAGTAGTATCGGCTCCCCTGGCCCCTTCCAGGATGAGGTCGAGCTCTCCTTCCTTGGAGCCGATACTTGCTCGGCCGCCTCTTCTATCGAACGGAGCCATCGGAGCCGATCTTCAAGGTCATCCAGGTTGTCAGATCATGACCTAGAGAGAGTGGTCAGTAGATTACTCAAGTCACAGGTACTGGCCCAAATGTTACACAGTCCGTCTCAGCAGACGACTGTTGGTCCACACCCCGTTACAGTTCCTCCTTCAACTCTACCCCAGAGCTTGGAGTTGGAGTCTTCGGCATGGTTACTGCTACGGCTGGAGGACGGATACCCCTTCTGTTCCTTCAGCCCCTACTCTTATCTCCTCTTCCTTAGAGGGATTCGTGGTCGGGCTTCCATGGTCTCCTCCGAAGGGGTGAGTGGCATCGGACCCTTGTCCGAGCCCGCTCTTCCCCTTGGAGCCTCGGCCTTGGTGAGCTCGGCTCCGACATCTGCCTCAGAGACTTCCCTTCGGTGGTTCCTGGAGTTCCTAGCTCTGAGCGGGTTCTCTCGGACCTGCCTGGGAGGGAGCATTCGAGGTGATGAAGAGTGTACTGGCCACTGGTATCAGTCAGCAGTCTGTTCCCGTAGCTCCTCCCTCTATGGTACCTGTTGACATCTCTGCCACTTCTCTTGCTACAGGACCCAGAGATCCTCCGCCTCAGGTTTCCCCATTGGAATTTCCCCTCTTCCGAGGATTCTCCTGATGTTTCGGGAGATCCTCCTAGGAAGAGGACTTGTAAGAGGAAGCATGTAGACTCCCCGAGTCTGTCACTGGATACTGACTTTGATGAGTCAGAGGGATCCCTAGATCCCCTCTGAGGATGTCTCTTTCAGACATCCTAGAACTTCTGAAACAGAGGGGAAACTGGCCCACCAACAATCCCTCTGAGGATGAGTCAGTATACCTAGAGACGTTTGGATCTCGGCCCTCCACCTCCTGGGTGTCTCCGCCTTTCGACCCCCTTATGCAGGTTATTGCACGAAGGCGTGGACAGCTCCTGACTCTGTAGAGCCAGTCCCTAGGAGGCCTTCTAAATTTATCACTGCCCCTAGTGACAAACAATTCCTAACCAAGGGTGTCCCCGCTGATGCCATGGTGGTGGCTGCGGCCACCAAAAAGGAACTTGCAGATCCTTCCGTGCCCGTCCATCCTCCTAATAAGGACTCTACGACCATGGATAGGTACGGCAAGCGGATGTTTTCCTCAGCGACCTTTGCTATGCTCGCTGAATTATCTTTGTCACTTCACCAGACTCCAGAGAGATATCCTGAAGGAGCTGGGAGAAGTAGTTCAGGATCCTACAGCTGCAGGGGCTCAAGAAAAGATTGCTTCGCAGCTAGGAACCCTCAATTCCATTGCTAACTCCTCCATGCGGCTAATATCTTATGCTGCGGATGGAGCAGTAGAGCCGCAGGCACAGGTGTGGCTCTTAGACGCCAAGCCTGGATGCGGCTATGTGATTTTATGGATCCCTTTAAGGCGCCCTTCACAAATTCTCCCTTTGATGGGTCAGCTTTGTTTGGCCCTCAGGTGAAGGAGACCTTGACCAGGTGTGAGCAGGATGGCAAGACTCTTTCTGCTGTTGAGTCCATTTTTCCACCCTTCTAGGCCTTATCCCAAAGGACAGAAAGGTGGGAAAATGTGGTTCCGTAAATCCCAAGGAGTCACGCCGATTCACGTGGTCAGTTTACCCCTAGAGGCAGAGGGGTAACAACAACAGACGCCGCCTAGAGGCAGAGGGGTCCAAGAACCAGGGAAACAGGGAGCCTCTCTCTGATAAGCCCTTTCAGCATCCCTGAGGTGTTGCCCGGCTGTCCCTCCTTGGAGGCAGTCGGGAAGATTATCACTGTACCCAGAAGCCTGGCATTCCCTCACTCAAGACAGATGGGTACAGTCGATCATATCCAAGGGTTACATAATTCCTTTCGAGGAAAGTCCCTTCCCTCAAGTTCCCTTCCAGATGTACCACCCGGTCTAAGGGACATTGCAGAGTTAGAAATCGCAAAACTACTGCAAAAGAGCCATTCACCCAGTTACAATAGACCATTCAGAGCCCGGAATCTACTCAAGGTTCTTTTTGGTCCCCAAAATGACGGGAGACTGGAGACCAATATTGGATCTCAGCAGACTCAACAAGTCTGTCAGGAAGCCAAGATTCGAATGGTCACTCTTCAGTCAATTCTGCCCTTCTTACAGAAGGACAACTGGATGTGCTCAATAGATCTTCAGGATGCGTACTATCACATCAAAATTCACAGACGCTCCAGGAGATTTCTCCGCCGGCTGGGGTCCAGTCATTTCCAGTTCAGAGCCCTGCCCTTTGGTCTCACTACAGCCCCCAGAGTGTTCACCAAATGCATGGCAGTGGTCACGGCTCACCTGAGACGTCAAGGATTCCAGGTGTTTCCGTATCTCGACGACTGGCTCCTGTCAGCCACCACCAGGCATCAGCTTATACAAGCCAGGGATTACACAATAGACCTTTGTTCTCATTTGGGCATCTCAGTCAACTTGAAAAGTCATCCTTATCGCCCTGCCAGTCTATTACCTTCATAGGCGCAAACTTAAACACTGTTCGGATGTCAGCTACCCTTACAGAACAAAGAGTTTCAGACATTCAGACTCATGTCAGGATCATTCTGGCCAGCAAGAAAGTACAGGCCAGAATGGTTCTAAAGGTATTAGGTCTCATGGCTGCGGCCATTACTCTTCTTCCCTGGCTCGATTCTACATGCGCCTCCTTCAGTGGATGCTGTTCACGCAGTGGTCATACCAGCAACTCACAATGCGTCACCAGATTCTGGTGACACAAACATGCAAAGAACATCTTGCTTGGTGGATCACATCGTCTCAGGTTCACCAAGGCAGGTGCTTTGTACCTCCGTCCCCGATAGCCACTGTCACCACGGATGCCTCCCTGATCGGGTGGGGGTCATTATCAGGGCAGGATGGTTCATGGGACGTGGCAACCGTTCGAGTACCATCTGCACATAAATGTCCTGGAGATGAGAGCAGTGCTTTTAACGTTGCAAGCCCTCAACGACTTTCTTCCTGTAGGGACAATTGCAGTCCACACAGACAACATGTCTGTAGTTTGGTATATCAACAAACAGGGCGGAACCAAGTCCTACCCCTTGTGTCGAGAAGCGCTCAGACTTTGGCAATGGGCGATCTCCTCTCATCGGTTTCTGGTAGCAACGCATATCCCTGGGAAAACCAACATTATAGCGGACAGATTGAGCAGAGCTATTCTCATGCCTCACGAGTGGTCTCTCAAGCAATCCTAGCGGAAGAGATTTTTCTGGAATGGGGTCGTCCATGTTGCGATCTTTTTGCTACTCCCCAAAACAGCAAATGTCCAGACTTCTTCAGCCTCTTCCTCTATCAGGCCATCCCCCAGAGACGCTCTGACCCAGGATTGGCCCCAGGGACTTCTTTATGCCTTCCCTCCATTTCCTCTGATCCCTCAGGTGATCCAGAAAGCTACCGTTTTGAGAGCCAAATTGATTCTCATTGCCCCTTACTGGCCTCGACAAGTTTGGTTCCCGTTCCTCCATCATCACCTTTTGGTGCAGCCGTGGCATCTGGACCCAGTGCCAGATCTACTGATTCACCAATCGGTCAGCTGCACCGGTCAATCCCTTCTCTCAACCTCACAGCATGGTTGCTCCACTTCCTTCCTTAGCCAGGCTTCCTTTGATCTCTAACCCAGTTAGAGATATCATAGTAACTTCACTAAAATCCTCTACCAGGAGGATTTACACAAGCAAATGGAACGTTTCTCTTATTGGGCTAAGGCCCAAAATATTGATCCTTTTACTGCCCCTGTTCAGGCAGTTCTGGACTTCTTAGCAGAGATTTTTCATGCAGGCTCCTCTTCTTCCACAGTCAGAGTTCAGTTGGCTGCTATTTCTAATTTTCATGTCGGGATAGCAGATCATAATATTATGTCCCATAGGCTCTGCAGGGCCTTTTTGAAAGGAATTTTCCTACTAAAGCCTCCAATCAGGAATCCTCCTCCTCAGTGGGATCTAAATTTAGTGCTGACATCCTTGATTCTTCCCCTTCGAGCCAGCTGTTTCTTGTTCCCTAAAATATCTTTCTTGGAAAACGTTATTCCTAGTGGCTATTACATCTGCCAGGAGGGTGTCTGAACTTCATGCTCTTCGGTTCGACCCCTATTTGATTTTTCACAAAGACAGAGTATCTTTGAGAACTAATCCATCCTTTTACCTAAGGTCGCTTCAAAAACAATCTGAATCAATCCATTGATCTCCTGTATTTTTCCTAACTATTCAGATAGAGCTGAACAAAAGCTACATTATCTTGGCGTCCACCGTCAGCTTAGATATTATTTGGACAGAACAAAAAATTTAGAAAATCTGATCAACTTTTTGTTTCCTATGCGGATAATAAAAAGGCCTTCCTGTTTCTAAAGTGACTTTGTCCAGATGGCTTTCTTCGGTCATCACTGAAATTTATACGATCAGGGGAAAACAGCTGTGCTCAAAACCTAAAGCACATTCAACTAGGAGTTTAACTACTTCTACAGCCTTTCAAGCTAGACTGCCTTTGGACACTATTTGTGCAGCGCCACTTGGGCCACTCCTCACACTTTTGTTTCCCATTACAAATTGGACTTGGCCTCCAGGGACAGAGCCAGTTTTGGCTCTACAGTCCTCAAGAGTTTGTTCCATTGAGCCACCCAGGATAGAGGTGCTAGGACGCGTCCCATCAAGCAAGAATGAAGGCGAGATTGACAACTTAACATTAAGAAGTTATGTACCTACCATAACGTTCCATGTTAGTTGTCTTCTCGCCTTCTTTCTTGCGACCCTCCCTCCTTCCCCCTGGCCTGGACAGACCTTGTATAAGAAACTATTATGCTAAAGACCATTCAGACCTGGTCCTTTTTCCATCTGTAAGTTTCTTCTTCCTTTGGGAAGTATTTTATGCTTGGTGTTATTGCCCTTTGTCAACAAACGAGATCTGGGTACTTCCTGCCTTGCATCATGGGATATGGGGCTGCCTCGAGCTGGTAAAAGGAGTTCTCGAGCTAAAGCAAGTGCCGAGTCGGAGCCGAGGATCGGCTCCGAACCCATCAAGCAAGAAAGAAGGCGAGAGAAGACAACTAACATGGAACGTTATGGTAGGTACATAACTTCTTATTTTTCCAGATTTGGGAATTCACCTTTTTCTGCAACAGTTTCTTCCTTCTATTATAGATTTTATTAATGGCAGGGGACTACCAGTTTGGCTTTCTTTTTTTGGAGGAGAGCATCTTGGTTCTGTTGGGTATGGCTAGTTCCATGCATTTACGTACATGTTCATACAGTGCATTGGTGTATGATTTGGCAGTCATGCATCTATTTTTCATGGGTGCCGTAAAGTTAGCGACCTCTGTTTTTAGGAACCCAAAGTCAGCTTTGGAGAAGTTTTTCATAGATTAGTAGATTCATAGATTGATAGATTAGTACTAAGCTAACTGCCCTTGCGAGCCATTTTAAGCCTAGCCAATAATCCCTTGTGAGACTCAAACCCTGCACCTTGTGTTTGCAAGGCAAACACCTTAACCATTACGCCACCCTCCTAACCTCATGGTAGTTACCTTTACTGGGGGTGTGAGTGAGATGTGGATTTCCATGGTGATTAGTTTGTGGACGGATCTAACCAGGGAGGAATTGACTAGTGGTGTAGAGTAACAGTTGCCCATGTTAGTAATAACCAGGTCAAGGATGTTGCTTCTTCTAGTGGGGGTAAGAATGAGCTAGTCCAAGCCATTGGAATTGATGAATTCCAGGAAGCATTGTGCCAGTGTATTGGTGCATGAGTAGTTTTCCCAGTTGATGGAGGGGTAATTGAAGTCACCTAGTATGAGAGTGTTGGGTTGGACCCTAATTGTTTCCAGGGTGCTTAGAAACATGGAGCGAGAATCATGGGACATGAATGGGGACCTATAGCAGGCTACAACCTGAATCACCGTCTTACACAGTGTTAGTTGTACATGAAGTATCTCAGATGCGTTATGCTAGGCTACCAGTCTGGAGGTGTGCATATCCTTTGTGAATATGGAGACACCACCACCTTTGGAGCTTTGGTTCATGTTCTGGGGCCGAAAGGTGAGGAATGAGTTATAGCCTGGTAGCGCAGGGGTGCTTTCTGCTGCTTTAAACCAGGTCTCCATTAAAGCACAAATGTCGATGTTCTCCATTTTGAGGAGTGCTTCGAGCAAGTGCATCTTGAGATTTAGACCTCTAGCACTGAGCAGCATGACCCTCAGATTGCATTTATTTATAGCTGTTACAGTGGTAATTTGGTCTTTGGAATACCACCTAAAAAGGCACTACAGGGGTAGAAAGAGCCTTAGTCAGTATCTGGAAACTCTGGTGACAAATGCAGGCTATCTCTGGCAAAGCATTGAGGTCTGTCAATCATGTCATCCCAAGCAGACAGATACTGGATCCCCCTTAGAGTGCCACCAGAAACTCAGTCAGTTGTTGAAGTTAATCATTTTCTGCTTGTACTGCGGTATCATTCTGGGCGATGGTAGAATGCTGCTCAGGACTAGGGTCATACCTACCTGGGCCACATAATCTGAGAGCTCCTCCATGTCTCTTTTCATGTAGGAGGTGCAGGTCATTCACACCCACATGGATAGTGACAGAGTCATGCTTGTACTTGTTGTGGAGTGACCTGAGTGTGTGTGTTATGTGTTGGATTCTGGCACCTGATAGACAGCTACCTGTTACCTTCTTCTTATTCAACCTAGTGAGTGGGACATCAGTGTGCCTCACTATAGAGTCACCTATGATTAGTGTATTGGGCAAGCTGTTTTGCCTTAGGGGATTAGGTTGAGGGGCACACTGTGTAGGTGAGCTATTTGTCTTGTGGTTTGTGCTGTGTTGTGGTGGTTGAGTGCATTTCTGCCTCAGAGGTCTCTGCTGTTTGGGTAGAGTTCTATTGAGAGTCTCTGTGAAAGTGGGTGTGTGGTTTGTGTTTTTATGGGAGTCTGTGATGATGGGTGTTCTGGAGTGCTATGTGTTGTATGTGATGTGGTCCAGGTGTTGACTAGCTATTGACCGGCTATTCCGGTCTTGGCGTGAGAGTGCATGTCTTCCAATTTGGATATATAAGTGCACCTCTCACAAGTCTAAATGTTGGGAGGTAAGAGGAGAGGGTTGTCTGTGTACACGAGGCAGTTGCTACACTGCCTCAGAATGCCCAAGTTCACCAGGTTAATAAGAGACAGCACAGGGAACTGACCTTTAGACATGCCAAAAAGGATGGTCATTATTACTAAGTAATGGAGTTGTTTCTTTATGTAGTACCTTTACAGTAAAAATGTCACTCAAGGTGTCTGAGTCCTGTACAGAGCACTGCCAAGCACTTGATGGGAAATTAATACATAGACCATGAAAATTTAAGGATGACGTATTTAGGCAGATATTCCAAAGTTAGAAAGAAATCAAGCAGTACTTAGTGAAAAATAAAGAATTAGCTTGTCAAGAATGATGAAAACAAGGCAGTTGCTTGAATGTCTACTGCCTGACTATTACTAATGCTGGTCTCAGCACAGCTTCACTCTGTTGGGATACAGTACTCCTTTACTTCTTCTCTCACCAAATGCAAAATGTTAGCTCCAATCCCAAAAAGAGAAGCAGGCCACGGCCTGTTTGGTAATCCACAGCCTTGTCCCAGATGATGCAAGGGTCTACATGCTTGTAGCCTTTTTCTGGTAGATGCCTTGAATAGCAAACATGTGAATCAGGTACGTTAAGCACAGACACTCTCCAACCAGTACGAGTCAGGAATCAATGCACTCTGCTCCTACTCTCACCAGGATCAAAATATAAGCACAGATTCCAAGCTGTCACCTATAAAGCAGTTATTAAGCTTTCTGGTGATCAGGAGTCTTTATGAAATAATGTTACTGCACTCCTTCTCTCACCAGGAGAAAACAGCAGCACTAATCCCAAGATGACTATTGAGAGGCAGAATGTGGGCTCTCCAATAACTGGTGGTTTTACAATAGATGCTTAAAGGTAAGATGATAAAAATGGTTTATCCTAAACACTGCAGTGTGCACTAGAGGAGTTAGATGTGAAACTAGGTAACTTAAGTTTTACCTGTCTAAAAACAATTACAGGAAGACCCTTCCCAAGTGCAAAGTTACATCATGTTGACATACTGCTTAATTCAGTAGACTTGCCTGCCCTGTTTAGCATGTCCAGCTTTTTCCTCTACTTTACCTGTCATGTTGCTGTCAATACTTTCTTCAGTTTAGGATGCACTATACCCAGCCAAAGAAATAAGGCTTCAAGTTCAGCCATGTCCCTGGCTAATGTCAGAGATTAAGGTCAAAATGAAAAAAAAGATGATGCATGATGTGATCATGTGAGGTAGTGCCAGGTGTGCCAGAGGGAGTAGGGCAGTGCATGCATAACATATGCTAGTATAGCTAGCTGGTGTCTTCTAAAGAATTATGTCATTTGAATATCAGACTGATTGGTACAGATGCTTGTGTTAAAATGTATTTGTAAAGTTGTGTTAAAAATGTATCAACAGTGGGTCCTGCTGGACAGAAAAAAATAATACATGCATGTCAGACTGTATTGTTGTAACTGATAAAATGTATATATATTTTAACAGATGATACTGGAAGGGAGGGGTTAAGCTCAGCCCAGCTAATCTTAAGAAATAGAGCCTGAAATTGGTTTAGGCCATAAAGATTGTATCTCACAGGTTTGAATGCAGCCAGGGACACAATGTCTGTGAAAAGCCTGGGCTGGGATCCTGTTCTTTTGTCCTTAGTGGTGAACTAATTGCTACCCTGGGGTGCCAGAGATTGGGTTGTTAATTTCCACGGGTAGGGTGGAAATGTTGGAATTGTTTTACAGTTTCCAGATACTGTAATAAACCTTAGTTAAAGTTCTATGTGTATATTGTGACATATAAGTGCCAGATCCTGGCTCAGTTTCTAGTGAGAAGCTAGCGTGGGAACCACAGCGTCACATGACCAGACGTGATCTCAATCTGTAGCCAGCACTGAAATTGTATTTGAATACTAATGAGAGATGTGAGAGGTGCACTCTGTTTTCGGACCTGACAAGACACTCATCCACATTCATGTTGCCTTGCTTTAGTAACGATGGAACAGTAAGTCTTCAGTCAGTTAGAAAAATATAGTGAGATTAGCTAAATGTAGTTTTGTTCTGTATCTGAGTCTTTCTATCTTATGTTATTTTTTTATATTTTTTGTGATTGAATGAAACTCTGCTGTTTATTGTAAATAGATATTCAGAGTTTCCATGGTTTTTATTATTTATTATTAAATATAGCTAAACTTTTCATTGTGGCTGGTCTTTTAGAAAAATATTTAACCTTTGAGAGTACTTGCATTTATTTAGTGGCACTATGGCTCCATGTTCCTGAACGTTTTTAGTTAAACACTACCATTTGTGTAAGTACTAATATTAATAAGTGTATTTGGGTACCCTGGTAAGAGCCTTAAAGTAGTTAGCTTCATGTGTTCCGGTGGCAGAAGATCTACCTTAGAGTCTGTGTGGAGGTGGCAGAATGGGTAAGCTGTGCCAGCCTTTCCCAGGTGGGTGGGTGTGTGTGAAAAATCAAATCTCAAAAAGAGTGTGTATGACAGCTTCTTTGAACAGGGACACTGAAAGCACTGATTTCATAGAGAGGGTGGTGGAGGACTTGGCTTGGAAAACCCAGCTAAGGACTCAGCTCTGTAGTGGTCAGTGGGGAGTCTTATTTGGGCCTGGAGAAAAAACCCTGCTGCTGAGTTGGAGTGTGCATTCCCTGTGTGCTAAGGGAAATTGTACTTGGTGCAAAGAGCTGCATCTGACTAAATACTTTGTCTATTTTTCTCATAGTGAATGTTTCCCACTGGTGTCAGTGGTAAGAATTAAGGCTGCATGATCACTGTTCCAGAGAATGGACTTCACATATTGGTGAGCAGCAGTGTGGCTATTAATTGAACTTATGTAGCCTGTAAGCAGTTGTCACTAAAGGTGTTTGTACTCTCAGCAGCCATAAGGTTAACATATAGTGCTTAATTTTTCCCAACAGTTTTATTTATTTTTTTAGTTTAGTTTAGTCAGGGAAAGCAGGCAAAGATGTCAGCAGACGATTATGGCAAGTTGACAGTGAACCAGTTGGCTAAGGTGTGCAGATTTAAAGGACTGGTGCACACCAACCTGACTAAAGAAGAAATTATTTCAGCTTTAGTTGTAGACCAGCAACCAGGTCTGTCTGGTGATGGGAATCTGCAACCCTCAGAAAAAGGAGAGTTCACCTTTTCCTTGGAGGGATTATAAACCTGTCCGGAGTTAAAGAGACTTGAACTAGAGGCAAAACATATGGAATTAGAATCGGCCGAGAGACTATAGCATTTGGAGGTCGAAGAAAATGAGAAACAGTGTTAACATGAGAGGGACATGCTGACTCTTCAACAGGAACATGGAGGTAATGGGAAAGGGAATAACTAAACCCCAGAAGCAACAGTGGTCAGTAAATTTCTTCCACAGTATACAGAAGGTGATAATTGTGGCACTTTTATTTGTATATTTGAAAGAGTCTGTAGACAGTATGATGTTGACCAAGGTCTCTGGGAAAGGTTCCTGCTCCCCTTACTCTGTGGTAAAGCTGTAGCTGCTGATGTCCTTCTATTCTCATGTTGCAGTATTCCAAACTCTTGGGTTATCCCCTGCTTGATACCCGAATGTCCGGTCAGTATACAAATTAGTCACTGCTAGGTACGTGGGATGTCTGACATTGGCCTAGAGAGTGTGGGCCATAAAAGTGACATCTGCACATACTTTTTCTCAGAACTTCTCTGCCACCAGTCGAACTTCAGCTCCTCTTGCTGTCTTCACCATCGGATCTTCAAGTTTCTAAGATAAGTACCCTATTGGGCTGTTTCTGATTCCTTTTTGTCACTGCATGTCTGTTTAGGTTACATGTCATTCAGGAAGGGAAAGTGCAGGTGTGGTCAGCAGATCCCCCATAAGGATGCCCACAATTTCTGCCTTTTCTAAGGCCTACTCACGACCATCTTACCTGTGTGGTCTGTCAGGCATTCATCCCTAAGACAGTCCGCAGTCATCTGCATGCTTTGAATATTTACTTAGAGAATCAGCATCTTAAACACTTAGCGTTAGGGATGGAATGGTTGTCCGGTCAGTCCATAGAACCACCCAAAAAGAAGGCCAAGTTTTCCAGGCCTGAACTTACTGCTGTCCCTCCACCTGATGTCCCTGCTGTGGCTGATGTTTGCTTGGAGGGACATTCAGAGTATGCCAAAACAGGTATAGTGGGTACCCCTTGGGAGGCCACAGAACCTAGAGCAGAAGATACATCCGGAGAGGGCTTACAGATGTCACCTGCTGACAATGAGGGGGAACCTCAGCTTCTTACAGCTCTTTCACTGCTTCCCAGCAAACAGAATCTAGGCTTCCTTCTTTCGCTAGGCCTTCCTTAGGGCCTACACCTTCTAGGCCTTCAACACAAAACAAAACATCTCTCCCCTCCTGCTCAAAGGCAACCTGATTTGCAGGCTTTTTTACAGGGCCTATTTAATGCCTTTATGGCCCTAAGGTCTGCCATGCCTGTTTTCTCATAGACTGATTTTCCTCCTATCAGTCACAGGCCTCAGAAATGATCCAACCTGAAGCTGAGGACTCCTCAGACTCCTCTTCAGAGAATTCTCTTTCCTATGTCTGTCAGATGCCATCTCCTCTTGGGTATGCTTCCCTAGTGGACGAATCTGCTGAGGCTGATTCCCCCAGGAGAGGACCTCATCTTTGGGGAGACAGTTTCTAAAATGATAGAACATTTTCAGTGGGATTCTTCTGAAATGTCAGTGGTCCAAAAAAGATAGTATGAGCTTCTGCAGATGGAAAGTCCTGTTCCTTCTTAAATTCCTCCAGTGTTACCGGCTTTGTGATTTTAATGCTGCTTCTGTTAATCCTGATTCACAACCACCTACCCATAGAAGGCCTGACAGGTTTTACAAGGTCCCTGAAGGGGATAAAATGCCCTATTGCTGACCCTGCCACTTTCTCAGTTTCAGCAGACAAGCCATCCAAACTACTTCCCTGTACTTATGTCCTTCCCACAAACAAGGACAGTAAGACCATGGAGCACCTTGGTAAGAAGGTATATACATCTGCTACCCTGGCCTTTAGGGCAGTAAATTACCAGAAGCATATGTCCAAATATGCCTAGTCTCTTTTGACCCAGGTCACCGAGCTTTTAGCTGACCTTCCTGACTCACCTTCCAAGACTCAAATCTCCAGTCTCATTTCCCTGTCTTCCCAAGTTACTAGGTATTCAATTAAATGCAGCTATGATACTGCAGAAGCCTCTGTCACATCTGTAGACTCAGCTTAGAAGATAGTCATGGTTAAGGCTACAACCCTTACCCGATGATATTTGGGCCAAATTACTGGCTACACCCCTGGATAACTCTGCCCTTTTTGGGTCTATAGTGGCTGAGCTACAAAGCAAAAAGCGAAGGAACTGCAGGATTTCACAGGAACTATCCCTCAAAGACCCAGTTCTTTAGAAAACACTCTTTCCCAGCTTCCCATGGTAGGGCAAGAAAAGGCACTAGGAAACAACAGACCCCTTCTAAGCCTGCTCAAACTCCTGCCCAGAAACCTTCCTTTCAGGACAGGGCAGGTAGCCTGTGACTACCTGCCTTCACTGCCCCCCCTGCCTTCAGACTCCATTCCTCTGTCTCTAAGGTTCTCCCACTGTCTTCCAGTTTGGCAAAATATTACCTCAGACAAGTGGGCTCTTTCCATCACAGAAAAGGGTTACTTTATGACCTGTATCATTTCCCTTTCTCCCAGAGGGATTCCTCAGCCACCCAAAGATCAACTCCCCCTTTTCAGCCAGTCATAGACAGCCTCCTTTCACAAGAAACCATACAACCATTTCCTCTGGCAGAAAAAGGAAGGGGATTCTATTTGTTCTATTCAAGACTCTTCCTAGGTCCCAGGAATGATGGACCTTGGAAACCTATCCTGGATCTCTTTCACTTCAATCTTTTCTTACAGGTACCCACCTTTTGTATGCCTGCTCTTCAGACCATTTTTTCTTTACTGATACCTCAGGGAATTCTAGCCACCTTGAACATAAAGGATGCCTACCTTCACATCCCTATAAGGTCTAACTACAGGAAATATTTGCGCTTTGCTGTTGGTTACTTTCATTTTCAGTTCTCGACCTTGCCTTTTGGATTCTGTACTGCTCCAATGGTTTTCACCAAGTGTCTGGCTCCAGTAGTTGCTTATTGCAGGCTGAAAGGGATTCAGATTTTTTCCATACCTGGACGACCTCTTGATTCAGGCAGAATGCTGCAGATCTCTACAGAACCAACTCCACCAAGTCATCTCAGTCCTGCAGGCACTGGGATTCAATATAAACTTCCCCAAGTCCAACCTGAGTCCTACCAATCAAGGTTTCCTAGGCTTCAGGTAAGGACAAATGTCATGAGGGCATTCCTTCTACCCCAAAAGTGGAAATGCTGAGGTAATATCTGGCCACCATTCTCAAAGCCACTGCTTTGACAACCAGACAATATCTCAGTGTAATGGGAAATATGGCTTCCACTATACCAATGCTGCCTCTGGCAAGACTTCACATGGTAAAACTGCAATAGTACCTGAAGTCCACATGGACCCAACACTAACACCTCTTGGACTTTGGCATCCCCTTCCTTCCTTGCCTAAGGAAGGAGATTCTGTGGTGGTTGAACCAAATTACACTCAACCCAGGACTTCCATTACAACCCCTTGCCCCAGTCCAGGAAATGTACACAGATCCCTCAGATCTGGGCTAGGGGGCTACTTTGGGCAGCCGGAAGGTGCAGGGTACCTGGTCACACACCTTCAGGCGGGAACACTTTAACATCAGGTAAATGAGAGATGTTATGTGATCCTATCTCGCCTACATTCTGACTGATGGGTTCGGAGCCGATCCCTCGGCCCTGACTCGGCACGCTTATGCTATAGAGCGAGGCCTCTAATTGGCTGAGCTATCTTTATCCCAGGATGCACCACCACTAATCCCCCAGATCTTGTTTGCCGCTTACAGAGCTTGGACGTGGTCTCAACATTGGCTGGGCTAAGTACTATATATATAGTTTTTTCCTGTCAGTATTTGCTTCATTTAAACCCAAAAGCTGTTTTAACGGCTATTTTTTGTGTACGAGTGTGTTTCTGGCAGTTTGATTGAGTTTTTAGTATTTTTTCCTGTCAGAGAAGGTTCCGTTTAAGTTAGAGGGGCCTTCCCCTGTGGTTACTACTGCTCAGTGGTTGTGTGTGGGTCAAGTACCCGTTTGAGTTAGAGGGTCTTGACCCTCCTTGTTTCCCCTTTCTCTTTCTCACTTTCTGTGTGTGTAAAAAAAAAAAAAAAAAAAAAAAAGTTTTTCAGTTTAAATATTTCTGAGTTAGTGGCATACTTATTTGTTCTGTGTGTCAAACCCTTAAGTTTACTGTTGTGGTCTGTTTTTTTATTAGGACTATGTCTAAAGAACATAAACCCTCCTGGTTTAAAAAGTGCACGAGGTGTGGGTTCAAAATGTCCATAACGGACGACCACTCCTCGTGCGTCTATTGTCTTGGCGCCAAACATCTGCAGGAATCGTGCAGTGTATGCCATGCATTTTCCTCCCGAGTCCTCCAGGAGAGGAAAAACAAATTAATCCTCAAAGGATTAATCAAGCCTTCTTTCAAGGAGGCTTTATCTTCCTCTCCGTCTCCTTCTAAGAAGAGGAAAGCGCCGGCTCCGACCAGTCAGTCGGAACCGACGGCTAAGAAAGCTAAGCAGACTTCTCCATCGGCTCCACGGACTTCGGAGCCGAGGTCGGAACGGTCTGCCTCGATGCCTCCAGCCTCGACCCCTCTGGTTTCAGAGCCGAGGTCTGGGGCATCGAGAGGCGGGTCACCCTCACGATAAGGGTCATCGGCTCAGACTCTCCCCCCTCGGAGCTGAAGTCCTTATCAGCGCCGAGGGAAATTTCCTTGAAGGTTTCCTCGGAGCTGATAATTGTTGAGTCCTTTCGGAGCTGGTCCCCGAGCCCTTCGGAGCCGATGGAGAAATCGGTTCGGGCCCGATCGGTATCCTCGAGATCATCCAGGATGTCTGATTCGGACATCGACAGGGTGCTCCTTCGACTCTTCCAGTCTCCGGTGTTCCAAAAGATGGTTTCGGCTCCAGCCCAGTTGGCTTTGGAGCCGATGGTCCACTCCCCTACTGTACTTCCTCCTCCAACAGCTTCGGCACCGTTGGAGCAGGTGTTGGTGGAACCAGTGGAGGTGTTAGGGTCAGGCCCGACCCTTGCTCCGACTCCGGCTCTCGGGTCGGAGTTCAGTGCACCGACTTCTTCCTTCGGCCCTGGGGGGGGAGGCTTCGGGATTGATGCTTTTGGTCCCAAGTCTCCCTCTTGGTGCGTCGGCGGCGGGAGTACCGTCCACTGTCGTGGCCACGGAGGGGGGACCTTCCCAGGATTCTGGTGGTCCCGCCTTCAGGGCTATGAGGAGCGCTCTAGCCAAATCTTCATTGGCTACCTCCACAGTTTCCCCAGCTCCTTCCCTACATTTGGAGACTGGGTCGTTGGCAGTCCCCCTGTCCGCAGACAGAGGAGCCCCTGGGCCTCAGGTTACCCCCGCTGGGGTTTCTCCCCCTCCTGGAGGTCCTTCTGAAGCCTCTTCGGAAGAACCTCCCAGGAAGAAAAAGCGATGCAAGAGGAAGCACATTGACTCCTGACGAGTCTTTGACATCTGACACCGATCTCGATGATGCAGAGGGGTCCCCAAGTCGATCCTCGGATGATGTCTCCTTTGCAGACATCCTGGAAGCCCTAAAACAACGAGGCGGCTGGCAGTCCAAACCTTCCTCTGCTGATGAGTCGGTGTTCCTGAAGGCCTTCGGGGCTCAGCCCTCCGCCTCCTGGGTGTCTCCGCCCTTCGACGAGCTCTTGGATTTGATCTGTCGAAGGGCGTGGGAACACCCAGACTCTGTGGAACCGGTGCCCGCTCGTCCAAACAAATTTCTTTCGGCGCCCCCAGATAGAGAGTTCCTTACGAAAGGTGTGGCTGTGGATGCTATGGTGGTGGCATCTGCTACCCAGCAAGATGTAGCAGAGGCTTCTACGTCCGTCCATCCTCATAATAAGGAGTCTAGGAGCATGGATCGGTACGGTAAGCGCACCCTTAGTTCAGCGGCCTTTACTCTGAGGTCTCTGAACTACCTGACGCACTTTACGAGATTCCAGAGGGATCTGATTAAGGAGCTATCCGATACCCTCTTAGGTAACCTGCCTGAGGAGCTAGCCCAGACGGTTGGTTCTCAGCTGGCTACGATGTCGTCCATTTCAAACTCGTCCATGAGGCTCATTTCGTATGCGGCCGAAGGCGAGTAGAGCGGCAGTACAGGCATTGCTCTACAGAGACAAGCCTGGCTCCGCCTGTGTCATTTCATGGAGGCCTTCAAGTCTTCATTCGCTGGCCTTTGATGGGTCCTCACTGTTTGGGCCCAAGGTGAAAGACACACTTACCGCTGTGAACAGGGGGTAAGACTCTGACTGCCGTGAGGCACGATTTTCCACTCCCTTTCGGCCTTATCCCAAGGCTAAAAGAGGAGGGAAGATGTGGTTCCGTAGATCGCAGAAGTCTTACCCCTCTCAGCAGGAAGGTTCCCCCGCCAGAGGCAGAGGAGGGGGAAATTCATCAGGAAGACGCCGTCCCAGAGGCGGCAGAGGCCCCTGCAACACTGGAGACCGCGAGTCCTTTCGTGGCTCTTCAGCTTTTCATAGTCCCTGAGGGATTGCCCGACTGTGCTGCTCCGGATCCAGTCGGGGGTCGTTTTTCAAAGCACCTGAAGGCCTGGGAAGGGATCACTCAGGACTGATGGGTGCTTCGAATTATCGCCGGAGGTTACTCCATCCCATTCTGTTGCCCCCCCCCCTCAGTCCAAAAGAATCCCGGACCCGCCACCCAGTCAACGGGATACCGCAGCCTTAGAAGTTTCAAAGCTGCTGCAAAAAGGAGTCATCCAACCAGTCCCCGCAGACCAGATCGGATTAGGGACTTACTCAAGATTCTTTTTGGTGCCAAAAAAGACCGGGGACTTGAGGCCCATTTTGGACCTAAGCAACCTAAACCGTTCAGTCAATAAGTCCAAGTTCCGAATGGTCACTTTACAAACCATTCTCCCATTGTTGGAGAAAGGTGTTTGGATGTGCTCCATAGACCTCAAGGACGCGTATTACCATATCAAAATACATCAAACGTCCAGGAGACACTTGCGCTTCAGCCTATGAGGCAGTCATTTTCAGTTCCGTGCGCTGCCCTTTGGTCTCACCGCAGCCCCCAGGGTGTTCACCAAATGCTTGGCAGTAGTGACTGCTCACCTGAGAAGTCTAGGATTCCAGGTGTTTCCGTACCTAGACGACTGGCTCCTAACTGCCACTTCCAAGCATCTACTTCTACGGAACCTGCAAGCCACAATATCACTGGGCAATTCCCTTGGAATCACCTTCAATTGGCCAAAGTCTGTGTTAAGGCCATCTCAAAGAATAAGATTCATAGGGGTAGAGATAGACTCAAACCAGATGCGGGTCTATCTACCTGCAGACAGAATTCAGACCATTCAAAATCAGGTTCGAGCCTTACTTCCCAGGTCCAAAGCCCCAGCCAGAATGGTCCTACAGCTATTGGGATCGATGTCTGCCACAGTTCTGCTAGTTCCCTTGGCAAGGTTACACATGAGAATCCTCCAGTGGCTTCTTTCAACTCAGTGGTCCTTTCAGGAACTCCCTCTCAGTCATCTAATATGGATCACAGAATCTTGCAAACGGGACCTTCGCTGGTGGCTAGTGTCCTCCAATTTGGACCAGGGACGACCCTTTGTTCTTCCTCATCCAGCGGCCACTTTGACCACGGACGCCTCCCAGACGGGGTGGGGGGGGGCATTTCCTGGGCAGGTCAGTCCAAGGCAAATGGCACACGGAAGAGACCTCTCTCCACATCAACATCCTAGAAATGAGGGAAGTACTCCTGTCCCTTCGAGCCCTTCACGATTACCTCCCTCAGGGCATAATTGCTGTTCACTCAGACATGTCAGTTGTCTGGTACTTGAACAAACAGGGAGGGACCAGATCCTATCCTCTTTGCAGAGAAGCGATGAGAGTTTGGGAATGGGCAGTCTCGACCAAACACTTCCTAGTGGCTACTCACATACCGGGCAAATCCAATGTCATAGCCGACAGGTTGAGCAGAACCATCCTCTCTCCTCATGAATGGTCTCTGAATATGACAATTACAAGGCAGATTTTCAGTGAATGGGGAGTTCCGTGTTGCGACCTCTTCGCGACTCCTCCGAATGCGAAGTGCAAAGAATTTTTCTCCCTAACCCCGGCTCCGGGGAAGAGCCCTATGGATGCATTAGTATATCCTTGGCCCACCGGACTGCTTTATGCCTTCCCTCCAGTTCCTCTCCTCCCCAGAGTGATTCAAAAGGCATCTCTCTTAGGCAGCAAGATGATCTTAATTGCTCCGTACTGGCCTCGTCAAGTGTGGTTTCCCTATCTTCGGAAACATGCTCTGGAAGGTCCATGGTTTCTGGACCAGGTCCCAGACCTACTGATTCATCAGTCGGGACTACTACACCAGTCCCTACACACATTAAAATTGATGGCCTGGCTCCTCCTCTTCCAACCATAGTCAGGAGACATGCACTGGATCCAGATGTGGTGCACATATTGTCTTCAGCCCACAAGTCGGCTACGAAGAAACTGTATTCTAGCAAATGGAAAAGGTTTGCTATCTGGGCTCAACTCCGGGGCCTAGACCCCATTTCTACTCCCGTGGCAGAAGTACTCAAATTCCTGACCTCTCTTTTCAATCAAGGCTCTTCTGTTTCTACCATCAAAGACCTTCTTGAAAGGTGCTGCTTTATTAAGACCTCCGATTTCTCATCCTGCACCTCCATGGGATCTCGATATAGTATTACATTCCCTGACTTCTTTTCCCTTTGAACCGGCAGCTACCTGTGATCTAAAGTTTCTATCATGGAAGACAGCCTTTCTAGTGGCAATTACTTCAGCCAGGAGGGTTTCAGAACTTCAAGCTTTGTCAGTGAAACCCCCGTACTTGGTTTTTCATACAGACAGGGTATCCCTCAGACCAAATCCTTCTTTTGTTCCTAAAGTCTGTTCTACTTTATGCTTGCAACAGTCGTTAGAGCTCCCAGTTTTTTTCCCAAAATACTCCAATAAAGCGGAGTTTATTTTTCACACACTAGATGTCCACAGGCAGTTACGTTTTTATTTGGACAGGACCAAACAATCAAGGAAGACAGATCAGTTGTTTGTGTCCTTTGCAGAAAACAAATTGGGCAACGCAGTCACAAAGGTCACTATTGCCAAATGGATCAGGGACTGTATTACTCAAGCTTATATTTATTCTAACAAAGAGCTTTCCACCTCTGTCAAGGCTCATTCTACAATGGCTATGGCTACTTCGGTAGCATTTCATTCTAAGCTTGCTATTGGTGACATTTGTGCTGTGGCTACATGGTCTTCCCCGCACACCTTCATTTCTCACTACAAATTAGATGTGGCATCTAGAGGACGAGCTTCATTTGGTTCCACAGTGCTCAGGAGTGTTTTCCAATGAGCCACCCGGGATTTAGGTGCTAGGGACGCTGTCCCATCAGTCAGAATGTAGGCGAGATAGGATCACATAACATCTTTTAGTTATGTACTCACCATAACTTCAGATGTTTGGGATCCATCTCTACATTCCTAATAACCCACCCTCCTTCCCCTTCCTTGGAGATCAGAGGATATCAGAAGGTCCGAATCCTGTTGTTTCACCTTGAAACATCTAACAATGTTATATAAACAAGCTGTGCATGTGTGCATGAATGCGGACAAACAAGATCTGGGGGATTAGTGGTGGTGCATCCTGGGATAAAGATAGCTCAGCCAATTAGAGGCCTCGCTCTATAGCATAAGCGTGCCGAGTCGGAGCCGAGGGATCGGCTCCGAACCCATCAGTCAGAATGTAGGCGAGATGGATCCCAAACATCTGAAGTTATGGTGAGTACATAACTAAAAGTTATCTTGTTTTCCTTGACAGCCTTCCTTCATACCCTAAAACAAGGTCCCCTGAAATTGTTCATGGACAACACTAGATTTCTGTAGTATGTGAACAAACAAGGTCAAACCAAATCTTATTTGCTTTGCAGACTTGCTCCCCAAGCCTAGGACCTGGCAGCCCAACATGGAGTCTCTCTCTACAGGCAGTTTATATCCCTTCAGCTCAGAACATTCAGGCAGACACCTTGATTAGGTCCATTTCACCATCTCATGAATGGGTGCTTCACAGGGATGTGTTTCTGGACATTGTCCACAAGTGGGGTACACCACAAATAGATCTGTTTGCCTCACCTCTGAACAGACATCTACCACTGTTTTGCACCAGGCTACCTAGTCCCTTAACCAGGGCAATGGATGCCTTTTCAATGTCATGGAAGGGGATGCTTCTATATGCATTCCCTTCCCATTACTTCAAATGGTCCTGCTGAAGATCCAGCAGGACACCCAAAATCTTGCTGGTGACTCTTTTGGTCAAGACAACACTGGTTCCCCCTCCTTCTGCATTTAGCCAGGGGCAGTCATCACAAGTTACCTCAGAGTGGACCTTCTGACACAGGACAAGGGATCCCTAATCCATCCCCATCTGGAATCACTGAATCTAACCATGTGGATGGTAACATGTTGATCCCTTCTAGATACATTTACACTGAGAAAGTACAGGAGGCAGGAAACCTAACACTAGGAGATTGTATTTATCTAAATGGAAGAGATTCTCCATGTGGTGTCTATAAAAAACATCTAGACCCATTTCAAAGTGAGGTCCACTTAGTGCTGTCCTATCTGTGTGAACTCTTGCAAGCAGGGTTGGCATATTCCTCTGCTAAAGCACATCTTGCTGCTATTTTGGCCTGTCTGCCTTTTGATCCCCCCTCTAGTTTCCCATCTCCCACCAAAGTTATTCCTTAAAGGAGTACTATACCTCAGGCCCCCAAGGAGGCTGCTTCCACCTCCATGGGATCTGAATTATGTTTTAGAGCAGCTCACTGTTGGCGTCTCTGAAACATTGTACATGGAAAACTATACTCCTTGTGGCCCTGACATCAGCCAGAAGAGTGTTAGAGCTCCAGGCCCTCATGGCAAGTCCTCCCTTTTTCATCTTCCACAAGGATACAGCGACTCGAGGACCAACCCGTCCTTTTTGCCACCTGCCCACCTTTTCCCTCACCCCAAAATGACAGTGAGAGAGTCTTACATTCCCTTGATGTTCATAGACAACTGAGATTTTACCTTGACAAGACTAATGCCATTAGGAAATCAGAGCAACTATTTGTCTCCTTTCACCCCAGAGCTCTGGGAAAGGTGGTGACAAAACAGACCATTTCTGCTTGGATTTCCAAGGCTATTTCCTTTTGCTACACATTCCATGGGAAACAACTCAGTGCAAAAATTAAGGCCCACTCCACTAGAGCCATGGTTTCATCGGGGCCTTCTTCAAAGGACTGGACACTGCATTCATTCTAGAGGCAGCTACATGGACATCTGTCCATACCTTCACTGAACACTACAGGTTGGATCACATCTTCAGATCCAGAGTGGGGTTTGCTGGGGCAGTCCTTCATGGGTTCATGGAGAATAGTTCCATACCACCACCCCCCTCTTGGCAATCACCCAAGAGTTTGGAATACTGCAACATGAGAATGAAGGACCCAGAATAGTTGTGTAAAATCTTAACATAACTTCATATGTCTTTCTCTTCCATGTTGCAGTATTCAATCCATCCCTCCTTACCTGCTTTTTTCCATCTAAACTGTTCCTTCTTGGATGTCACAGGATGTATACAGCTATCCTGGACTGGGGCCTGACTGGGGCGTCAGTTCTGAGGAAAGATACGTGCAGATGTCACTTTTATGGCCCACATTCCTTAGGCCAATGTCAAACATCCCACATACCTAGCAGTGACTACAAGCTTTTATATACTGGCCGGACATTCGGGTAGCAAGCAGAGGATAACCCAAGGGTTTAGAATACTGCAACATGGAAGAGAAAAGCATCTGAGGTTATGGTAAGATTTTACACAACTGTTATTTTCTAAATTGTCTGATGCTGATTGTTTAAATTATGATAAGGTTAAACAATGTTTATTGGAATGTTTTAAGTTAACACCTGAAGCTTACAGAGAACAATTTCAGGAGCTTAGATGTAGTGCAGATGAAAGTGCATGTGATTATATTGCTGAGCTAAGCACTTATTTTCATAGGTGGTTGAGTGGGCATCAGGTCACCAATTCTGAAAGGCTGGCAGGCCTTTTGGTGAGGGAAAAAGCCCTTAACAATTTGCCTGAGGAAACGAGAATCTGGTTGGCAGACCAGGTGTGTAACTCTGCAGATGCGCTGGGGAGAAAAAAGGATGTCTATTTGGGAAGCAGGGCACAAGTGGACAAAAGGGGATACCCAGTGCTGCACATGGAAATAAGGGAACCTGTGTTGGGCAGCCTAAACCATTCCAACAGAGTCCACCAGCAAAAGGGGAAGCCACTAGTTCAGGTACACGGCCAGGATCAGGGTTTAGATATTTTAAATGTAACCAGAGGGGCCATGTAGCCTGCAGATGTCCACTGAAGGAAGGTGGGGAATAAAAGGTGAGTGAGCCAGCAAGTGGGATCAGCAATCCCAATGCAGACGGGCTTCAAGACAGGGTATGGGTTAATGTATTCCCAAACAGGCTCATTTCTGTCAAGCAGTGTTTCTCCACGGTATTTGAAAAACTAGCTTGAGTCTTCAAAGGGGGGAGAGGGGAAAGATGTGATGATGTGAGGTAGTGCCAGCTGTGTCAGAGAGAGAGAGTAGGCAGAGCATGTGTAACATATGTCAGCATAGGTAGCTGGCATTTTGTAAAGAATTATGCCATTTGAATATTAGACTGACTGGTACAGATGCTTGTGTTAAAATGTATTTGTAAAATTGCTTTTGTTAAAAATGCATCAACAGTGGGACCAGCTGAACAGAAAAGACATATACATGCATGTCAGACTACATTGTTGTAACTGGTGAAATGTATATATTTTAACAGAGGATACTGGAAGGGAAAGGGTTAAGCTCAGCCCAGTTAACCTTAAGAAAAATCACCTGAAATTAAATTACTTGGTTTAGACCATAAAGATTATATCTCACAGATGTGAATGCAGCCAGAGACACACTGTCTGTGAAAAGCTTGGCCTGGGATCCTGTTTTTTGTCCTTAGTGGTGAAATAATTGCTACCCCTAGGGTGCCAGAGATTGACTTATTCGTTTTTGCAGGAAGGGTGGAAGTATTGGAATTGTTTCACAGTTTCCAGATGCTTAGTTAAAGTTCTAGGTGTGTATTGTGACACATCAGTGCCAGATGCTGGCTCAGTTTCTAGTGAGACAGTAGTATGGGGAGCCACAGAGTTGGGTGACCAGATGTGATGTTATTCTGTAGCCAGTACTGAAATTGTATTTGAATACAAGTGAGAGATATGAGAAGTGCACTCTGTTTTTGGTCCTGACAAGACACTCATCCACGTTCATCTTGCCTGCTTTCGTAAGTAACGATGGAACAGTAAGTCTTCAGTCAGTTAGAAAAATATAGTGAGATTAGCTAAATGTAGTTTTGTTCTGTATCTGTCTCAGTCTTTCCATCTGTGTTAATCTGAAAGATAGTGTGTGTGACAACTACGTTGAACAGGGACACTGAGAGCACTGATTTCATAGAGAGAATGATGGAAGACTTGGCTTAGAATACCTGGCTAAGGAGTCAGCTCTATAGTGGACAGTGGGGAGTCTTGTTTGGGGCTTGGAGAGAAAACTCAGCCCCAGGACTGGAGTATGCATTCCCTGTGTGCTCTTAAGGGAAATTATACTTGGTGCAGAGAGCTGCATTTGGAAATACTGTGTGTGTCTATCTTTCTCACAGTCAGTGTTTAACACTGGTGTCAGTGGTGAGGGTTCAGGCACCTTACTCACTGGCCCAGAGGAGGGATGTCACACACTGAAGTATGGAAGAAGGACCCTGCTAATGCATAACTGCATCAAGCCTGCATCAGGCTCAGAAAAGAAGTTAAAACTGCTGCAAACTCAGCAAAAGCATTTTTTTTTCAAGGAGAAGCAGAAAAAATGGTCTAAAGTTATTCCAGAAAGAAATAAAACAGCTTTAACTACAAGCCAAATAACTTCCTGTTCTCATCTCCTTCTTTGCTGTGATTATGCCCTCTCCCTTGAGTCCTGCAAGGGCAACATTTATTTATTTAGGTATTTGTTTGTTATCCAGGATAGTCTGATTGGGCAGTGCCGTTTTCAGTGGAGGCCCTAGGAGAAACGCTGCATTATACATATTGGACATCATTTGCATTGTTTCATCATTTACAATCAGGTTCACTCATGAGTAACAGTTCCAGTATTCAGATATCCTTGACATCAGCTACTCCATTTACAAACTGTTTTGATTAAAAATGACAGTTACATGGGTCGTATATAAATAAAACTTTTTAAGATAAACAGAGCAGACCAAAGGAAGAAAGGGAAGAGGCAAAAGAAAGATAAAGAAGATGAGATGACAGAAGATATAGTTGTGGTAATAGTGCATTAAGATTTGTGCAGCTATGGCTCAAATCATGTAGCTATATTACTACCAGATTAACTAGGGGTGGTGCAGGTGCAGAGCTATTTATCTATCAGGTGTTCCTTCAGTTTTCATTTAAATTCTTTCTGGTTGCAGTCATATGTTCATAGGTAGATACTAGGCTATCTGCCCTTGGGCATTTATAAGCCTAGCCAGAGTGTATTTGGCTTCCGCCTCCCTATTAGATTAGCCTACTGTGCCTCTGTAAAGTAGGTCACAGAAGGTACCCTTTTAAGATTAGTTTACTGTGCCTCTGTCTAGCAGGGACACAGGAGAGATCCCAGGGGTGAATTTGCGATTTCCCATCCAAGCGTCCAAATTTCGTTTGAAGAGGGTCAGCGAGGGCCTACGTCTAATATGAAATGGGATTCTATTCTAGAGTGAGGGGAGCCTTTGGGAAATGAATCTGTCCCTCCAGCATGTCCTGTTTATTTTATGCTGAGGTTTAGGTCCCTGGAGCATGTAGCTCTAAGGGACTTGGATTTTTTGAGGTGGAGCCTGTCCATTAATTCTGGGTTTGACATGGCTTTGTACGTCAGGCATAGATCACCTATGAGTAGGCGGTAAGCAGCTGAGTAGAGCTTGATTTTCTTTATATGAACTGCATAGGACATCTGTTTGTAACCCATGATCCTCTTGGCGAGGTACTTTTGGGGTCTCTCCAGTTGCTGCAGGTGTTGGGTAAGGTACATCCCAAAAGGGGCATTGTATTCAATTATGGGCCTGATGAGTGACGAGTAGAGGGGCACAATGACCTCTCGATCTAGATGCGAACCCTTTCGTGATAAGGTGGGCTACATAGAAGGTCTTTCTAACCACTTTGGCAACGTGATTATCAAAGGAGAGATTACTATCTACGTTGGTCCCCAAATCTCTAATTACTTCTTCTGTACTTAATGGATTACCACCTGTGTGATAATTTGTGGGCACCTTGTTTTTCCCAAAGGGGATGACTATGCACTTTTTAGCATTTAGCTTGAGGCCGTGGCTCTGGCACCAAGCATCCGTCTCTGTGAGACCCTTTTGGAGGATGCTTGTGTCAGCTGCAGATTCGATTATGGCTCCCAGTTTGCAGTCATCTGTGAACTTTGTCAGCCATAATCCCCCCCATGTTAGCCTGAACCTCAGAGAAGTATATACCGAACAAGAGAGGTCCCAGAACTGAGCACTGTGGGATGCCACTTGTAACTGGTTTGGATTCGGACATGGCACCTGCGATTCTGACCATGTGGGTTCTATCTCTGAGCCAGTTTGCAACCCATCTTGTGATATAGGGGTTGATATTTAAGCTGGTAAGCTTATTTATGATGCCCGAGTGGGGTATTGTGTCGAAGGCTTTTGCGAGGTCCAGGTAGGCTGTGTGGACTACCTTGCCCTCATCTATATCTTTGGTAACTGTTTCAAGGAAATCAACTAGGTTTAAGAGGCAAGATCTGCCCTTAACAAAGCCGAATTGGGTAGGGTCCAGTGTCTGGAGGCTCCCAATGTCTTTGTTTATGAGTTCCATGATAATACGCTCCATAGCTTTACAGACCAGACTAGTCAGACTTATGGGGTGTTAGTTTCCGGGTCCGTTGTGGCACCACCTTTGTGGAGTGGGACCACTGTAGCTGTACGCCATTCTTTGGGTACATATCCTGTAGTAAGGCTAAGTTTGAACAGTGACTTAATGTGAGGGTTCAGTTCTTCTTGGATCTTGTGTAAGACACAGCCTGGGACACCATCCGGTTCCATAGATGCTGTGTTTTTTGCTTTGGAGGGGGCAGCTTTCACCTGTGCATCTGTGATGTCAGGGAGGTTACATTCAGTTGAGATAGGCATTTGCTCCTTTGGGGAGGAAGGGGGGAGAAGTTTGCACTGAATCTGTCTGCCAGGATGTTGGCTATGTCTGTAGGTTTGGTATATTTTGTACCGTTATGCAACAATTCAGAGCATATCTGGGAGTTTCCGCCCATGTTTCTGACATAACAAAAGAAGGCCTTGTGATTATCTTTAGTGTCTAGGGCAATTTTTCTTTCGAAACTGGCCTTTGATGATTTTATGAGGGATCGAAGTTTCTTGTTAATACTGATCAGAGATGCCTTCCCTTTTTGGGATTTTGCTCTGTCATGTAGTAGCTTCCTCCTTCTGTTGTATAGCTTATTTATGGCCGGGGTCCACCAGACCGGTCTCCTGTTTTTGGAGGAGTGAGTCTTGGTTTTATTTGGGATAGCACGATCCATGCATTCCTGTAGGTGCTCATAGAATGCATTTGTAAAGGATTCTGCAGATTGGACTGTATTATCCTCTGGCCTAGGGGCTTTGAAGGATTCCACCTCAGTCTTGAGAAGTGCAAAGTTGGCTTTTGAGAAATTCTTTACAGTGATTTCCTTGGCTGGGGGTGGGGACGGGATATGGATGTCCAGGGAAATTTGTTTATGGTCTGATCTTGCCAATGAGGGGTTTACCTTTGGTGTGGAACATAGAGTCCCCATGTTGGTGATGACCAGGTCCAATATGTTGTTCCCTCTTGTGGGAGTGGTGACCAGTTGTTCCATTGTGTTTGAGTTTATAAATTTAAGGAACCGTTGGGCGAGGGTGTTTGGGCTTGAGTAGTTTTCCCATTCAATGTTTGGGTAGTTAAAGTCACCCAATAACATAGTGTTTGGAGAGACCTTCATATTCTCCAGTGTTCTCAGGAATGCCAAGTGGGGTTCCTGTGATAGGGAGGGTGTTCTGTAGCAGGCTACAAACTGAAAGGCAGTTTTGCCCACTGTTAGTTGCACATGGATGGTTTCTGATGCTTCGTGCAGTGCCACTAACCTGGAGGTGTAGGTATCTTTGATGAATATAGATACTCCCCTTCCTTTTGTGCTTCGGTCCGAGTTTTGGGGCCGAAACGCATGGTATGAGTTATAACCTGGTAGTACTGGGGTGCTCTCAGGAGCCTTGAACCAGGTTTCTGTTACTGCACAGACATCGATTTTCTCCATACTGAGGAGAGTCTCGAGTGCGTGCATCTTGAGGTTTAGACTTCTGGCATTGAGTAGCATTACCTTTAGTTTTTTTATCTTTGGGTTGTCTATGGAGGTGGGTTTGTCCTTTGAGCCTTGCCTAAAAAAGGCACTATGGGGGTGGCAAGAGCCTTAGCCAGTATATGAAAGCCTAAGGCTGACAGGTGCAAGCCGTCCCTAGCGAAGCAACGTGGCTTGTCGAGCATGTCATCCCAGGCTGATAGACACTGGATCCCCTTTGAATGACACCAATACTTTAGCCAATTGTTAAAACTGATCATTTTGTCTTTATACTGTGGCATCATTCTTGGTGAGGGCAAGATGCTACTCAAGGTCAGGAACATACCAGCCTGGGCTACATGGTCAGAGAGCTCCTCTATGTCTCTTTTCATGTAGTCCAGGGAGGTACGTCTCAGGTCATTCACACCAGCATGGACAATGATGGAGTCATACTTGTACTTGCTTTGGAGTGACCTGAGTGCTTGCATTATGTGGTGGATCCTGGCACCTGACAGGCAGCTTACAGTGACCTTCTCCTTGTTCAGTCTGGTGAGTGGGACATCAGTGTGCCGGACAATAGAGTCCCCTATAACAAGTGCATTTGGTGTGTTGTTTGGCCTTATGGGCTGTGACTGTGAGGCACACTGATTTTGTGAGATTTGTGATTTGTGGGTATTGTTGAGGGGTGGCTGTTGCTTGGATATCTGCTTAGGAGGTCTTTGCTGTTTAGGTAGATTTTTATTTAGAGCCTCCGAGTATGTTTTTGTGTGTTTATGTGTTGGGTATGCAGATGCAATAGGTCTGTGTGAGACTGGATTTGTGGTGTGGGTGGTTACCTTTTCCTCCTGACTGACTGTGCCAGTCTTGGGTTGAGAGAGCTCTGCCTCCAGTTTGGCTGTGTAACTGCATCTCTCACATGTATTAGAGTTTGTTGGAAGGAGGAGAGGGTTGTCTGTGTACATAAGGCAATTGTAACATTGCCTCAAAATTCCCAGATTCACCAGCTGGACTGGAGAGCAACCTTGAAACTGACCCTTGGACATACCAGATTAGTATAGGGAACTGTTTTTTTTGCTGATCAGATTAGGGAAGGGAACTGATTTTTCACTTGATCAGGAAGGACCAATCTGGAGTCTAATACTTATGAGAGGGTGTAGTGCTTTAGTTAGTTAGTGTTTCCTTATAAGAGCTGAGCAAGTGCAGGGCTTTAGAAAGAGAATAGAATGATTACTTTGAGAGTTTGAACAGTTCTAAGGGAAAAAGTGAAGAGCAGACTTTGTGGAGCCTGGAATAGTTTAAACCTGTTTAGGTGGTGCTGCCCGACGCTGCTCAGTGCGCAAAACCGCGCAAAAAGAGAGTTGTAGGGTTTTAAGAGAGAGAGAGATCAAGGAGTTTAGAATTGACCCAAAATGGCCAATAAAACTACAGCTTCTAGGTAGTAACCACTCCTCCAGGGATAGGCAGGCTGTTCAGTGTTAACCACTCCCACTGGTGAACAGAGACTTCCCTTTAGCCCAAGCAAGCACTGGCCTTCTAGAAACTTCTAAACAGTCCAGAACAGTAAATCTGTAACTGAACTTTCTTAACTTTCAGAAGGTGGGAAAAAAGCAAGTTTTTTTTGTTTTTTTTTTTTCTTTTTGTTGTAGTTTAAAGGTAGCAGAGATACACAAGCAGCAAAATAATCACAACAGTGCAATAAATGACCCCACACTTGAGTGCTAGGCCAAAATCAGGTAAAATGCAGTTTTTAGAGAAAAAACGATTTTAAATTAAGTGCAACACAGGAAATTCAGTAAACAGGCTCTAGATGTATTCCAAGTACTGTTACTGTTACAGATATAAACTTTAGCAAACTGGAAAATGCCAAAAAGTAGGCAACAAAGCAGTAAAGCTTAACAAAAAATCAGA
This sequence comes from Protopterus annectens, assembly GCF_019279795.1. Classification (NCBI taxonomy): domain Eukaryota; kingdom Metazoa; phylum Chordata; order Ceratodontiformes; family Protopteridae; genus Protopterus; species Protopterus annectens. The sequence goes on from NC_056736.1 coordinate 743,985,430, forward strand.
AGAAAATACTTAAAATCACAAAAGTGGCTCCTTTTCTTCTATCAGCATTTTCTCCTCTTAGTGGGTGCTTCAGCAACAACTAGCAAGCCTGAAAAGACGCCAAAACCACGAGGCAGCCTGGTTTTAAGAGAGAGAGAGATCAAGGAGTTTAGAACTGACCCAAAATGGCCAATAAAACTACAGATTCTAGGTAGTAACCACTCCTCCAGGGACAGGCAGGCTGTTCAGTGTTAATCACTCCCACTGGTGAACACAGAGACTTCCCTTTAGCCCAAGCAAGCGCTGGCCTAGAAACTTCCAAACAGTTCAGAACAACAAATCTGTAACTGAACTTTCTTAACTTTCAGAAGTGGGGAAAAAAGCAAGATTTTTTTGTTTTTTTTTTCTTTTTGTTGTAGTTTAAAGGTAGCAGAGATACACAAGCAGCAAAATAATCACAACAGTGCAATAAATGACCCCACACTTGAGTGCTAGGCCAAAATCAGGTAAAATGCAGTTTTTAGAGAAAAAACGATTTTAAATTAAGTGCAACACAGGAAATGCAGTAAACAGGCTCTAGATGTGTTCCAAGTACTGTTACTGTTACAGATATAAAGTTTAGCAAGCCGGAAAATGCCAGAAAGTAGGCGGCAAAGCAGTAAAACTTAAAAAAAAAAATCAGAAGAAAATACTTAAAATCACAAAAGTGGCTCCTTTTTTTCTCTCAGCGTTTTCTCCTCTTGGTAGGTGCTTCAGCAACAACTAGCAAGCCTGAAAAGACGCCAAAACCATGAGGCAGCCTGGTTTTAAGAGAGAGAGATCAAGGAGTTTAGAACTGACCCAAAATGGCCAATAAAACTACAGCTTCTAGGTAGTAACCACTCCTCCAGGGACAGGTAGGCTGTTCAGTGTTAACCACTCCCACTGGTGAACACAGAGACTTCCCTTTAGCCCAAACAAGCACTGGCCTTCTAGAAGCTTCTAAACAGTTCAGAACAGCAAATCTGTAACTGAACTTTCTTAACTTTCAGAAAGTGGGAAAACAAGATTTTTTTTTCTTTTTGTTGTAGTTTAAAGGTAGCAGAGATACATAAGCAGCAAAATAATCACAACAGTGCAATAAAAGACTCCACACTTGAGTGCTAGGCCAAAATCAGGTAAAATGCAGTTTTTAGAGAAAAAAACAATTTTAAATTAAGTGCGGTCTGTTCTTAAGAGGACTGGGATGGTATTCCAACTATTAGCAATGCAGTTTGAATACAGGCAGTATCTTGCATTGTTTTTAGGTTTAGTTATGAGATTAATGATTTGTTAGTGGAGTGCAAAGTCTCTTTGTAGTGTAAGATTGAATGATGAAGTAAAGAGATGGGAATTCTTCAGGGATGTACAGCAGTTTGAAGGTTGTAATCAATTAAGATATACAATGGAGAATTATTCAGTTTTAGCCAGTTTAGTTGTTTTAAAGAGAGGCAGTGATGTGATTTATATTGTTGGTTGGTTGCAAATGTGGCTATTTTATTGTAGCATTTTTCTAGTTTGCCTGATTGAAAGGAGTTGAAATTTGTTAGGATAGGAGAGACAATTAGGAGTAGAAAATAAGTGGCTATGTTTTGTCTAGCAGAGTCAGTAAGGTAGTGTTTTAATCCGAGGCAGCCTAGCTTTTGGTGTGTCTTCTGTGTGGTTTGCTGAAGGCGGAGATCACGTTTCAGGTGATTATGGATAATCACACCTAGTAGTTTGGCCCGGTATACCAGTTTTATATTGGTCTTGTTGGGTGATAGTATGTTAAAGGTAGTTTTTGGGGAGAGTGAGAGTTGGGGTGAAAAGTAGTAGTTTAGTTTTTTTTTTTTTTGGATTCAGGAGGAATTGTGAGTGGAGTATTGTTCTATGGTAGTCTCTTGGACTGCTGTGTTTAGGTCCTTGATAAGTAAGTTAAACAGTATTGGTCTAGAATGGAGCCTTGTGGTACACTGACAGATATTGGAAAGAAGAGGAGAAACCATCTTGCCATTTCACTGCTTGGGACCTATTACTGAGGTAACTAAGAACCAGTTAAGTGAGGAGGGAGATAGCTAATAAAAAGAGAGATGTTATGTGATCCTATCTCGCCTACATTCTGACTGATGGGTTCGGAGCCGATCCCTCGGCTCCGACTGCTGCTTATGCCAAAGAGCGAAGTCTCTTATTGGCTGAGCTTACTATATCCCAGGATGCACCACTACCAGTCCCCCAGATCTCGTTTGCCGCTAACTAGCAAAGACGTGGTCTCGAGCTGGCTGAGCTAAGTAGTGTCTTTTCACTAACTTTTTCTGTCAGAAATTTGCTATTTCTTTAACAAAAAGCTGTTTTAACAGCTACTCTGTGCTTTTGTGTGTGTTTTGAAAATTTTTTGTGGAAAATTTGTGTGTGATTGGTGTTTGTTCTGGCTACAGGCTCCCTTGATCTGTAGGGCCTTCCCTGTCAGTCAATCCCTTTGAACCTTTAGGGGTTCTTGGATTCCCTTATATATTCACTGTTGTATGTCTTCAGTTGGCCTTATTTTTTTTGCGGGCTGTCATTCTTAACGGCAAGTTAATCTTTGTAGTGTCAGTCTATTTCAAAGAGTTTTGTCTGTGAGAGAGTTACTGAGTTCTAATTATAATGTCTCAGGCTCATAGGCCTTCGGGCTTTAAGAAGTGCACTAAATGTAGTTTTAAAATGTCTATCACGGATGACCACTCTCTCTGTGTATATTGTTTGGGAGCCAAACATTTGCAGGAGTCCTGCAGCGTGTGTCACGCTTTTTCCTCGAGGGTCCTCCGAGAGAGGAAAAATAAACTTATATTGAAAGGCCTTATAAAACCCTCTTTTGAAGAAGCTTTAGCATCCTCTCCTTCTCCTGCTAAAAAGAAAAGGGCGTCGGCTCCGACCAGTCCGTCGGACCCGACCGCCAAAAGACATAGGCAGGCTTCTCCTTGGCTCCAAGGACTTGGAGCCGAGGCGGACGTCTGCCTCGATGCCTCCAGTCTCGACTCCTCTGGCTTCGGAGGCGATGGCTGGGGCATCGAGGCGGGTCACCTTCATCGGCTCCACTGATCTCGGAGCCGATGAAGGTTAATCGCTCAGACACTTCCTCCTCGGCGCCTAAGTCCTCCTCGGCACCGATGGAAACTGGTTTGTGCATTCCTTCGGCGCCGATAGTTATCGAGTCGCCTCGGAGCCGGTCCCCTAGCCCCTTGGGGCCGTTGGAGAGGCCAACTCGAACCCGTTCGGTCTCCTCTAAGTCATCGAGGATGTCAGATTCGGACATAGACAGGGTGCTCCAAAGACTGTTCCAGTCCCCAGTCTTTCAAAAATTTGTTTCAGCTCCAACCCAATTGGTTTCGGAGCTGATAGCCCATTCCATTGCCATTCCTTCTCCGACCACTTCGGCTCCGTCGGAGCAGGTGCTGTTGGAGCCGGTGGGGATCCTAGGGTCGGCTCCGACCCTTACTCCAACCCCGGCCTTCGGGCCCGAGTTTGGCACCTTGGACTTCTTCGGCGGACCGGGTGACGTTTGGGACCAATGCTGTCGGTTCCGAGCCTCCCTCTCGGTGCTTGCTGCGGGACTTCCGTCTGCTATCATGGCTCGGGACGGACACTCCCAGGATTCTGGGGGTCCGGCTTTCAGAGCTATGAGGAGTGCCTTGGCCAAGTCTTCTTCGGCCATCTCTACGGCTTTACCGGCACCTTCCCTGGGCATGGAGACTGGGTCTTTGGCAGTTCCCCTGTCCCTAGGCAGCGGAGCCCCGGGCCTGAGGTTACCCCCACTGGGGTTCCCCTCCTCCTGAGGGTTCTTCGGAGTTGTCTTCGGAGGAGTCCCCAAGGAAGAGATCGTGCAAGAGGAAGCACGTGGACTCCCCTGAGTCTCTTACATCGGACACTGATCTTGATGATGCGGAGGGGTCCCCAAAGTCGTCCTCGGATGATGTCTCATTCGCAGACATTTTAGAGATCCTTAAGCAACGAGGCAGCTGGATATCCAAACCCCCCTCTGCTGATGAGTCGGTGCTTCTCAAGGCCTTTGGGGCTCAGCCCTCCGCCTCCTGGGTGTCTCCGCCCTTCGACGAGCTCCTGGATTTGGTTTGTCGGAGGGCGTGGGAACATCCAGATACTGTGGAACCAGTGCCTTCTCGCCCCAACAAATTTTTGTCTGCCCCACCCGAGAAGGAGTTCTTGACGAAAGGCGTGGCTGTAGATGCCATGGTGGTGGCATCTGCTACACAACAGGACGTGGCAGAGGCTTCAACGTCTGTCCATCCTCCTAATAAAGAGTCTAGGAGCATGGACGATGCGGAAGCGCACCCTGACTTCAGCGGCCTTTACTCTAAGGTCCCTGAATTATTTGGCACATTTTACCAGGCTACAGAGGGATCTGGTCAAGGAGCTGTCAGATTCCCTCTCAGGTAACCTACCTGAGCAGCTAGCCCAGTCGGTTAACTCTCAGTTGGCTATCCTTACTTCAATTTCTAACTCGTCCATGAGGCTCATTTCATATGCGGCCGAAGGGGCGGGCAGAGCGGCAGGCACAGGCGTAGCTCTACGGAGACAAGCCTGGCTCCGTTTGTGTCATATTGCGGAGGCCTTCAAGTCTTCCTTCGCCGACGCTCCCTTTGATGGGTCTTCTTTGTTTGGACCTAAGATAAAAGACACTCTTACCGCTGTGAGCAAGAGGGAAAAACTTTATCTGCCGTAGGTGCACGTTATTCCACTCCTTTCGGCCTTATCCCAAGGCTAAAAGGAGGGAAGATGTGGTTCCAAATCACAGAAGTTTTTCCTCAACAGCAGGAAGATTCCCCTTCCAGAGGCAGAGGACGGGAAATTTTTCTGGGAGACGCCGTCCCAGAGGCGGCAGAGGGCCCCGCAATTCTGGAGGCCGAGTCCTTTCGTGGCTCTTCAGCCTCCCACACTTCATGAGGGATTGCCCGGCTGTGCTGCTCGGAGCCAGTCGGGTGCCGTTGCCAAGCACCTAAAAGCCTGGGAGTCTATCACTCAGGACAGATGGGTGCTTGGATTATTGCCGGAGGTTACACCATTCCCTTCACACACTCACCCACACCGTCCAAAAATCCCGGACCCACCACCCAGTCAAAGGAAATTGCAGCCGCAGAAGCTTCAAAGCTGCTAGAAAAGGAGTCATCCAACCGGTCCCCACAGACCAGATCGGATCCGGAAATTACTCAAGGTTCTTTTTAGTGCCAAAAAAGACAGGGGACCTGAGACCAATATTGGATCTCAGCAAACTAAACCAGTCCGTCATGAAGTCCAAATTCGAATGGTCACTTTACAATCCATTCTCCCATTGTTGGAGAAGGATGTTTGGATGTGCTCCATAGATCTCAAGGACGCCTATTATCACATACCGATACATCAGGCGCCCAGGAGGTATCTGCGCTTCAGCCTGGGAGACAGTCATTTCCAATTTTGTGCACTGCCCTTTGGTCTCACCACAGCCCCCAGGGTGTTCACCAAGTGTTTGGCAGTAGTGACTGCTCACCTGAGGAGTCTTGGATTCCAAGTGTTTCCCTATCTGGACGACTGGCTCCTGACTGCCACCACCAGGCATCTACTAATAGACAACCTAAAAGCCACCAACTCCCTGGGTGCTTCCCTGGGAATTACATTCAATTGGTCAAAGTCTGTCTTGCTGCCCTCTCAGCGCATAAGATTCATAGGAGCAGAGATAGACTCAAAATTGATGCGCATCTTCCTTCCTACCGAAAGGATTCAAACTTTACAAGGTCAAGTCCAAGCCCTGCTTCCAAGATCCAAAGCCCCAGCCAGGATGGTCCTGCAACTTTTAGGTTCGATGTCTGCCACGGTTCTCCTAGTTCCACTGGCAAGATTGCACATGAGGATTCTTCAGTGGCTGTTATCGACACAATGGTCTTTTCAGAATCTCCCCCTCAATCATCTCATACTGATTACAGAAACGTGCAAACGGGACCACCGCTGGTGGCTTCAGCCATCCAATCTGAATCAGGGAAGACCTTTTGTTATCCCCCCCCTGGTGGCCACCCTGACAACGGATGCCTCCCAGACAGGGTGGGGGGGGCATTGTCTGGGCAGGTTAGTTCAGGGTTCTTGGCTTCCAGACGAAACCTTTCTCCATATCAATGTATTGGAAATGAGGGCTGTACTTCTGTCCCTACAGGCCCTTCACAAGTTTCTCCCTCAAGGCATTATCGCTATCCACACAGACAACATGTCGGTGGTCTGGTATCTAAACAAACAAGGAGGGACCAGATCTTACCCCCTTTGCAGAGAGGCCATGAGGGTGTGGGAATGGGCTGTAGCTACCAACCGTTTCCTGGTAGCGACCCACATTCCAGGGAAATCCAATATATTGGCAGACAGATTAAGCAGGACGATTCTCTCTCCTCACGAGTGGTCCCTGAACGAAACAGTAGCAGCTCAGGTTTTCAGAAGATGGGGGACCCCGTGCTGCGACCTGTTTGCAACACCACAAAACACAAAGTGCAAAAGGTTCTTTTCCTTGACTCCGCATCAGGGGGAGGCAGCTACGGATGCTCTAGCCCAACCTTGGCCAACAGGACTACTTTATGCCTTTCCTCCGGTTCCACTCCTCCCCAAAGTCATCCAGAAAGCTTCCCAATTGGGGTCCACAATGTTACTAATTGCTCCGCACTGGCCCCGTCAGGTATGGTTCCCCTACCTAAAGAAACATGCTCTGGACGGTCCTTGGTTTTTGGATCTAACTCCAGACCTGCTGATTCATCAGTCGGGACGACAACACCAGTCCCTTCACACTTTGAAATTAGCAGCTTGGCTCCTCCACTTCCGACTTTAGTCAGAAATCACACCTTAGACCCGGAAGTTATTCACATTTTATCTTCGGCCCACAAACCCACCACTAAGAAATTGTACCTCAGTAAGTGGAAGAGGTTTGCTATCTGGGCTCAACTCAGGGCTTAGACCCTATTACTGCCCCGATACCAGAGGTCTTGAAATTTTAACATCCTTGTTTACTCAAGGATCTTCAGTCTCTACTATTAAAGTCCAACTAGCAGCTATCTCCAAATTTCACGAATCCATAGATCCTCCGTTGATGAGCAGCAGATTATGTAAAACTTTCATTAAAGGTGCGGTGCTGTTAAGACCCCAGTTTTCATCCTGCCTCCGTGGGATCTTGATTTAGTACTTATGCCTTAACATCTTCCCCTTCGAACCGGCTGCTACATGTGAGTTAAAATATCTGTCTTGGAAAACTGCCTTCTTAGTTGCAATTACCTCTGCAAGAAGAGTTTCAGAACTTCAAGCCCTATCTATCAAACCACCGTTCTTGATTTTTCACAAGGATAGAGTATCACTTAGGCCTAATCCATCTTTTGTTCCAAAGGTTTGTTCTAAT